>NW_024424452.1:62134154-62138750 GCF_017311325.1 Ursus maritimus
CTGTTTTCCAGAGTGGCTGTACCAACTTGCATTCCCACCAACAATGTAGGAGGGATCCCCTTTCTCCACATCCTCTCCAACAATTGTTGTTTCTTGCCTTGTCAATTTTTGCCATTCTAACTGGCATAGGTGGTATCTCAGTGTGGTTTTGATTTGAATTTCCCTGGTGGCTAATGATTTTGAACATTTTTTCATGTGTCTGTTAGCCATTTGTATGTCTTAACTGGAAAAGTGTCTGTTCATATCTTCTGCCCATTTTTTTGATTTGTTTATTTGTTTCTCATGTATTGAGTTTGAGAAGTTCTTTGTAGATCTTGGATACCAGTCTTTTATCTGTAGCATCATTTGCAAGTATATTCTCCCATTCCGTGGGCTGCCTCTTAGTTTTTTTGACTGTTTCCTTGGCTGTGCAGAAGCTTTTTATCTTGATGAAGTCCCACAAGTTCATTTTATCTTTTGTTTCTCTTGCCTTTGGGGATGTGTCATGAAAAAGGTTGCTTTGGCCAATGTTGTAGAGGTTGCTGCCTATGTTCCTCTAGGATTTTGATGGATTCCTCTCTCACATTGAGGTCTTTCATCCATTTGGAGTTTATCTTTGTGTATAGTGTGAGAGAGTGGTCAAGTTTCATTCTTTTGCATGTAGCTGTCCAATTTTCCCAGCACCATTTATTGAAGAGACTGTCTTTATTCCACTGGATTTTTTCCCCCTGCTTTATCAAAGATTAGTTGCCCAAAGAGCCGAGGGTCCATTTCTGGGTTCTCTATTCTGTTCCATTGGTCTATGTGTCTGTTTTTGTGCCAGTACCATGCTGTCTTTGTGATCACAGCTTTGTAGTACAGCTCGAAATCCGACATTCTGATGCCTGCAGCTTTCTTTTTCCTTTTCAACAGTTCCTTGGAGATTCAGGGCCTTTTCTGGTTCCATACAAGTTTAAGGACTATTTGTTCCAGTTCTTTGAAAAATGTCATTGTTATTTTGGTCAGGATAACATTAAAAGTGTAGATTGCCCTTGGTAGCATGGACATTTTAACTATGTTAATTCCTCCGATCCATGAGCATGGAATATTTTTCCATCTTTTTGTGTCTTCCTCAATGTCTTTCAAGAGTGATTTATAGTGTCTAGAATAATGATCCTTTACGTGTCTGGTTAAGTTAATTCCAAGGTAATGTATGGTTTCTGGTGGTATTGTAAATGGGATGGATTCCCTAATTTCACTTCTTCAGTCTCATTATTCGTGTATAGAAATGCAACTGGGGTTGGAGTTAAGATGGTGGAGGATTAGGGGACCCATTTTTCAGCCGGTCCCCTGAGTCGAGCTGGATAGGTACCAAGCCAGCCTGAACATCCACGGAATCAGCCTGAGACGCAGGAAGATAAATCTGGATCTTTACAAATGAACACTCCAGTGCTGAGTATTGAGGTACGAAGCGGGGAGCCATGAAACCGCGCACAGATATTGGAAGATAAACGGAAGGGGGAGGGAGCCGCCGGGTTTGGATGCCGGGAATCAGTAACCACCTGCATGGGTGAGTGGGAAGACTCGCGGACTGGCACCTGTGAGAGAGCAGACTGACCATGAGTGGGGAGCACGCACCACCAGACTGAAATGGGGCCCCGGTGCGCTCACTGGAACCAGACTGAGACCAGGAGCTTCAAAGTGCGTGGGAGCGGCTGGTGGCTGGCAGTGTTAGAAACACAAAGGACAGAGACGCGCCAGCCCTGGAAGTGAGGGCTGGGCGCTGGGTGTGGGGCGCACATCTCGGGATGCTGCAGGGTTGAGCAGCACCAACAGAAACAGAGTTAAAGTGGCCAAAACATCAGTGGAGAATGGTCTACGATCCCTCTGTTCTGAGACAGAGGCTGAGATTTGGCCACTGCTGCTCTGACTCTCAGAAGAGGCTCAGCAAACCACCAGGGAAGGCTGCCAGAGAACAAATGCCTAATAATACCGGCTCACAGTGTGCCCATCCCCATCCCCCCTCACAGGGGACACAGAGACTTTACCCAAACAGGGTTGCCTGAGTATCGGAGCAGCAGGCCCCTCCCTCAGAAGGCAGGCTGAAAAATCAAGAAGCCCACATCCCTAAGATCCCTATAAAACAAGGGCACACGGCCTGGGTCCCGGTCAATAATTTGGAATCTGGACAACAACACAACCTCTCCTCATCTGAATGAGGAGAAGGAGAAGTCCCCCCCAGCAAAGAAAAGACAATGAGTCTGTGGCCTCTGCCACAGAACTAATGGATATGGATATAACCAAATTATCAGAAATGGAATTCAGAGTAACAATGGTCAAGATGATTTGTGGACTTGAAAAAAGTATTAACGAAAATGTTAATGAGAATATAGAATCTCTAAGGGCAGAAATGAGAGCAAATCTGGCAGAAATTAAAAATTCTATGAGCCAAATGCAGTCAAAACTAGAGGCTATGACAGCCAGAGTGAATGAGGCAGAAGAACAAATCAGCGAATTGCAGGATGGGTTAGTAGAAGAAAAAACTAAAAGAGAATCTGAACTCAAAAAAATCCACACACAGGAATGTAGGTTATGGGATATTACTGACTCAATGAAACGTTCCAATGTCAGAATCATCAGCATCCCCGAAGGGGTGGAGAAAAACAGAGGTCTAGAAGAGATATTTGAACGAATTGTAGCTGAAAACGTCCCTAATTTAGCAAAGGAAACAAACATTCATGTCCAAGAGGCAGAGAGGACCCCTCCCAAGCTCAACCACGAGAAACCTACACCACGTCACATCATAGCGCAATTCGCAAATATTAGATCCAAGGATACAGTATTGAAAGTGGTCAGGGCAACGAAATTTCTCACGTACCAAGGCAAAGGCATCAGAATTACGTCAGAACTGTCTACACAGACCTGGAATGAGAGAAAGGGTTGGGGTGGGGGCATTTTTAAAGCTCTTTCAGAGAAAAACATGCACCCAAGGATCTTTTATCCAGCAAGGCTGTCATTCAGAATGCATGGAGACATAAAGAACTCCCAGAATCACCAGTCACTGACCAATTTCGTAATCATGAAACCAGCCCTACAGGAGGTATTACGGGGGGTTCTATAAAAGTAAAAAGGCCCCTAGAGGGATACAGAACAGAAAGTCACAATCTATAGAAACAAAGACTTTACTGGCAACATGGCATCATTAAAATCATATCTCTCAATAATCGGTCTAAATGCTCCCATATATGCCACAGGGTTGCAGATTGGATAAAAAGACATGACCCATCCATTTGCTGTCTACAAGAGACTCATTTTGAACCTAAAGATACATTCAGACTGAAAGTAAAGGGATGGAATACTATCTTTCACACCAATGGACCTCAAAAGAAAGCTGGGGTAGCAATTCTCTTATCAGACAGAATGGGTTTTAAACCAAAGACTACAGTTAGAGACACAGAAGGGCACTATATTATTCTTAAAGGATGTATCCAACAAGTGGATATGACAATTATAAATATATATGCCCCCAACAGTGGAGCAGCAAGATACACAAGCCAATTCTTAACCAGACTAAAGACACATATAGATAAAAATACACTAATAGGAGGAGACCTCAACACTCCACTATCAGCAATAGACAGATCACCTAAGCAAGAAATCAGCAAAGAAACAAGAGTTTTGAATGCCATACTCGACAAGTTGGACCTCATAGATATATATAGAACACTACACCCCATAACCAAAGGATACTCATTCTATTCTAATGCCCATGCAACATTCTCAAAAATAGACCATGTTCTGGGACACAAAACAGGTCTCAACCGATACCAAAAGACTGAAATTATCCCCTGCATATTCTCAGACCACAACGCTCTGAAATTGGAACTCAACCACAAGGAAAAATTTGGAAGAAACTCATACACTTGGAGACTAAGAACCATCCTGCTCAGGAATGACTCAATAAACCAGGAAATCAAAAATCAATTTAAACAAATTGTGGAGACCAACGAGAATGAAAACACAACAGTCCAAAACCTATGGGATACTGCAAAGGCAGTCCTAAGGGGGAAATACATAGCCATTCAGCCTCACTCAAACAAAGAGAAAAATCTAAAATGCGGTTTTTATATTCGCACCTCAAGAAGTTTTAACAGCAACAGAGGGACAGGCCTAATCCATGCATGTGGAAGCAGTTGACCAAGATTAGAGCAGAAATCAATGAAATAGAAACCAGAAGTACAGTAGAGCAGATCAACAGAACTAGAAGCTTGTTCTTTGAGAGAATCAATAAAATTGACAGACCGCTGGCAAGATTTATCGAAAAGAATAGAGAAAGGACCCACATTAATAAAATTGTGAATGAAAATGGAGAGGTCACGACCAACACCAATGAAATTGGAAGGATTATTAGAAACTTTTATCAACAGCTATATGCCAATAAATTAAGCAATCTGGAAGAGATGGAGGCCTTCTTGGAAACCTATAAACTACCAAGACTGAAACAGGAAGAAATTGATTTTTTGAACAGGCCAATTAATTATGAAGAGATTGAGTCAGTGATAAACAACCTTCCAAAAAACAAAACTCCAGGCCCGGATGGTTTTCTTGGGGAATTCTACCAAACATTCAAAGAAGAAA
>NW_024424452.1:62138760-62144832 GCF_017311325.1 Ursus maritimus
AAGGGCACTATATTATTCTTAAAGGATGTATCCAACAAGTGGATATGACAATTATAAATATATATGCCCCCAACAGTGGAGCAGCAAGATACACAAGCCAATTCTTAACCAGACTAAAGACACATATAGATAAAAATACACTAATAGGAGGAGACCTCAACACTCCACTATCAGCAATAGACAGATCACCTAAGCAAGAAATCAGCAAAGAAACAAGAGTTTTGAATGCCATACTCGACAAGTTGGACCTCATAGATATATATAGAACACTACACCCCATAACCAAAGGATACTCATTCTATTCTAATGCCCATGCAACATTCTCAAAAATAGACCATGTTCTGGGACACAAAACAGGTCTCAACCGATACCAAAAGACTGAAATTATCCCCTGCATATTCTCAGACCACAATGCTCTGAAATTGGAACTCAACCACAAGGAAAAATTTGGAAGAAACTCATACACTTGGAGACTAAGAACCATCCTGCTCAGGAATGACTCAATAAACCAGGAAATCAAAAATCAATTTAAACAAATTGTGGAGACCAACGAGAATGAAAACACAACAGTCCAAAACCTATGGGATACTGCAAAGGCAGTCCTAAGGGGGAAATACATAGCCATTCAGCCTCACTCAAACAAAGAGAAAAATCTAAAATGCGGTTTTTATATTCGCACCTCAAGAAGTTTTAACAGCAACAGAGGGACAGGCCTAATCCATGCATGTGGAAGCAGTTGACCAAGATTAGAGCAGAAATCAATGAAATAGAAACCAGAAGTACAGTAGAGCAGATCAACAGAACTAGAAGCTTGTTCTTTGAGAGAATCAATAAAATTGACAGACCGCTGGCAAGATTTATCGAAAAGAATAGAGAAAGGACCCACATTAATAAAATTGTGAATGAAAATGGAGAGGTCACGACCAACACCAATGAAATTGGAAGGATTATTAGAAACTTTTATCAACAGCTATATGCCAATAAATTAAGCAATCTGGAAGAGATGGAGGCCTTCTTGGAAACCTATAAACTACCAAGACTGAAACAGGAAGAAATTGATTTCTTAAACAGGCCAATTAAATATGAAGAGAATGAGTCAGTGATAAACAACCTTCCAAATAACAAAACTCCAGGCCCGGATGGTTTTCCTGGGGAATTCTACCAAACATTCAAAGAAGAAATAATACCTATTCTCCTAAAGCTATTTCAAAAAATAGAAACAGAAGGAAAGCTACCAAACTCATTCTATGAGGCCAATATTACCTTGATCCCCAAACCAGGCAAACACCCCATCAAAAAGGAGAATTACAGACCGAATTCCCTAATGAATATGGACGCCAAAATCCTCAACAAGATCCTGGCTAATAGAATCCAACAGTACGTTAAAAGGATTATCTATCATGACCAAGTGGGATTCATACCTGGGATGCAAGCGTGGTTCAATATTCGCAAATCAATCAGCGTGATACATCATATCAACAAGAAAAGACTCAGGAACCATATGATCCTCTCAATCGATGCCGAAAAAGCATTTGACAAAATACAGCATCCTTTCCTGATTAAAACCCTTCAGAGTGTAGGAATAGAAGGTACATTTCTCAATCTCATAAAAGCCATCTATGAAAAGCCTACTGCAAATATTATTCTCAATGGGGAAAAGCTGGAAGCCTTTCCCTTAAGATCAGGAACTCGACAAGGATGCCCACTCTCGCCACTATTATTCAACATAGTACTAGAAGTCCTTGCAACAGCAATCAGACGACAAAAAGGGATCAAAGGTATTCAAATTGGCAAAGAAGAAGTCAAAATGTCTCTCTTCGCAGATGACATGATACTCTATATGGAAAACCCAAAAGACTCCACTCCCAAACTATTAGAAGTTATAGAGCAATTCAGTAACGTGGCGGGATACAAAATCAATGCTCAGAAATCAGTTGCATTTCTATACACGAATAACGAGACCGAAGAAAGAGAAATTAGGGAATCCATCCCATTTACAATAGCACCAAAAACCATACGTTACCTTGGAATTAACTTAACCAGAGACGTAAAGGACCTATATTCTAGAAACTATAAATTACTCTTGAAAGACATTGAGGAAGACATAAAAAGATGGAAAGATACAGTTGCATTTCTATACATGAATAATGAGACTGAAGAAAGAGAAATTAGGGAATCCATTCCATTTACAATAGCACCCATACCTTGGAATTAACTTAATCAGGTACGTAAAGGATCTATATTCTAGACACTACTATATCACTCTTGAAAGACATTGAGGAAGACATAAAAAGATGGAAAAATATTCCATGCTCATGGATCGGAGGAATTAACATAGCTAAAATGTCCATGCTACCCAGAGCAATCTACACTTTCAATGCTATCCGGATTAAAATACTGATGACATTTTTCAAAGGACGGGCAAAAGTCCTTAAACTTGTATGGAACCAGAAAAGGCCCGATTCTCCAAGGAACTATTGAAAAGGAAAAAGAAAGCTGGGAGCATCACAATGCCAGATTTCAAACTGTACTACAAAGCTGTGATCACAAAGACAGCATGGTACTGGCACAAAAACAGACACATAGACCAATGGAACAGAATAGAGAGCCCAGAAATGGACCCTCAGCTCTCTGGGCAACTAATCTTTGATAAAGACTGTTGAAAAGGAAAAACAAAGCTGGGGGCATCACAATGCCGGATTTCGAGCTGTACTACAAAGCTGTGATCACAAAGACAGCATGGTACTGGCACAAAAACAGACACATAGACCAATGGAACAGAATAGAGAGCCCAGAAATGGACCCTCGGCTCTTTGGGCAACTAATATTTGATAAAGCAGGAAAAAACATCCGGTGGGAAAAAGACAGTCTCTTCAATAAATGGTGCTGGGAAAATTGGACAGCTACATGCAAAAGAATGAAACTTGACCACTATCTCACACCATACACAAAAATAAACTCCAAATGGATGAAAGACCTCGATGTGAGAGAGGAATCCATCAAAATCCTAGAGGAGAACATAGGCAGCAACCTCTATGACATCGGCCAAAGCAACCTTTTTCATGACACATCTCCAAAGGCAAGAGAAACAAAAGATAAAATGAATTTATGGGACTTCATCAAGATTAAAAGTTTCTGCACAGCCAAGGAAACAGTCAGAAAAACTAAGAGGCAGCCCACGGAATGGGAGAATATATTTGCAAATGACACTACAGATAAAGGACTGGTATCCAAGATCTACAAAGAACTTCTCAAACTCAATACACGAGAAACAAATAAACAAATCAAAAAATGGGCAGAAGATATGAACAGACACTTTTCCAATGAAGACATACAAATGGCTAACAGACACATGAAAAAATGTTCAAAATCATTAGCCATCAGGGAAATTCAAATCAAAACCACACTGAGATACCACCTTACGCCAGTTAGAATGGCAAAAATAGACAAGGCAAGAAACAACAATTGTTGGAGAGGATGTGGAGAAAGGGGATCCCTCCTACATTGTTGGTGGGAATGCAAGTTGGTACAGCCACTCTGGAAAACAGTGTGGAGGTCCCTTAAAAAGTTAAAAATTGAGCTACCCTGTGACCCAGCCATTGCACTACTGGGTATTTACCTCAAAGATACAGACGTGGTGAAGAGAAGGGCCATATGCACCCCAATGTTCATAGCAGCATTGTCCACAATAGCTAAATCGTGGAAGGAGCCGAGATGCCCTTCAACAGATGACTGGATTAAGAAGTTGTGGTCCATATATACAATGGAATATTACTCAGCTATCAGAAGGAATGAATTCTCAACATTTGCTGCAACATGGATGGCACTGGAGGAGATAATGCTAAGTGAAATAAGTCAAGCAGAGAAAGACAATTATCATATGATTTCTCTAATCTATGGAACATAAGAACTAGGAATTGGTAGGGGAAGATAGGTATAAAGAAAGGGGGGATAATCAAAAGGGGGAATGAAGCATGAGAGACTATGAACTATGAGAAACAAACTGAGGGCCTCAGAGGTAAGGGGTTGGGGGGTTGGGGTAGACTGGTGATGGGTAGTAAGGAGGGCACGTATTGCATGGTGCACCTGGTGTTATACGCAACTAATGAATCATCGAACTTTACATCGGAAACCGGGGATGTACTGTATGGTAACTAACATAATTTAAAAAAAATTAAAAAAAAAAAAAGAAATGCAACTGATTTCTGAGCATTGATTTTGTATCCCGCCACATTACTGAATTGCTCTACAACTTCTAATAGTTTGGGAGTGGATTCTTTTGGGTTTTCCATACAGAGTATCATGTCATCTGCGAAGAGAGACAGTTTGACTTCTTCTTTGCTGATTTGGATACCTTTTATCCCTTTTTGTTGTCTGATTGCTGTTGCAAGGAATTCTAGTACTATGTTGAATACTAGTGGTGAGAGTGGGCATCATTGTCGTGTTCCTGATCTTAAGGGAAAGGCTTCCAGCTTTTCCCCATTGAGAAAAATATTTGCTGTAGGCTTTTCATAGATGGCTTTTATGAGATTGAGAAATGTACCCTCTATTCCTACACTCTGAAGGGTTTTAATCAGGAAAGGTTGCTGTATTTCTCAAATGCCTTTTCTGCATCAATTGAGAGGATCATATGGTTCCTGAGTCTTTTCTTGTTCATATGATGTATAACGCTAATCGATTTGTGAATGTTGAACCATGCTTGCATCCCAGGGATGAATCCCACTTGGTCATGATGGATAATCCTTTTAATGTACTGTTGGATTCTATTAGCAATGATCTTGTTGAGGATTTTGGCATCCATATTCATTAGGGAAATCGGTCTGTAATTCTCCTTTTTGAGGGGGTCTTTGCCTGGTTTGGGGATCAAGGTAACATTGGCCTCATAGAATGAATTTGGTAGCTTTCCTTCTGTTTCTATTTTTTGAAATAGCTTTAAGAGAATAGGTATTATTTCTTCTTTGAATGTTTGGTAGAATTCCCCAAGAAAACCATCCGGGCCTGGAGTTTTGTTTTTTGGAAGGTTGTTTATCACTGACTCAATCTCTTCATAATTAATTGGCCTGTTCAAAAAATCAATTTCTTCCTGTTTCAGTCTTGGTAGTTTATAGGTTTCCAAGAAGGCCTCCATCTCTTCCAGATTGCTTAATTTATTGGCATATAGCTGTTGATAAAAGTTTCTAATAATCCTTCCAATTTCATTGGTGTGACCTCTCCATTTTCTTTCTTTTTTTTTTTTTTTTTAAAGATTTTATTTATTCATTCGACAGAGAGAGAGAGACAACCAGCAAGAGAGGGAACACAAGCAGGGAGTGGGAGAGGAAGAAGCAGGCTCACAGCGGAAGAGCCTGACGTGGGGCTCGATCCCATAACGCCGGGATCACGCCCTGAGCGGACGTGCAGACGCCTAACCGCTGTGCCACCCAGGCGCCCTGTGACCTCTCCATTTTCATTCATAATTTTATTAATGTGGGTCCTTTCTCTATTCTTTTGGATAAGTCTTGCCAGTGGTCTGTCAATTTTATTGATTCTCTCAAAGAACAAGCTTCTAGTTCTGTTGATCTGCTCTATTGTCCTTCTGGTTTCTATTTCATTGATTTCTGCTCTAATCTTGGTCAACTGCTTCCTCGTGAGTGGATTAGGCCTGTCCCTCTGTTGCCGTTCCAGCTTCTTGAGGTGCGAATATATTTCTTCTTTGAATGTTTGGTAGAATTCCCCAAGAAAACCATCCGGGCCTGGAGTTTTGTTTTTTGGAAGGTTGTTTATCACTGACTCAATCTCTTCATAATTAATTGGCCTGTTCAAAAAATCAATTTCTTCCTGTTTCAGTCTTGGTAGTTTATAGGTTTCCAAGAAGGCCTCCATCTCTTCCAGATTGCTTAATTTATTGGCATATAGCTGTTGATAAAAGTTTCTAATAATCCTTCCAATTTCATTGGTGTTGGTCGTGACCTCTCCATTTTCTTTCTTTTTTTTTTTTTTAAAGATTTTATTTATTCATTCGACAGAGAGAGAGAGACAACCAGCAAGAGAGGGAACACAAGCAGGGGGAGTGGGAGAGGAAGAAGCAGGCTC
>NW_024424452.1:62144842-62184210 GCF_017311325.1 Ursus maritimus
CATGCTCATGGATCGGAGGAATTAACATAGCTAAAATGTCCATGCTACCCAGAGCAATCTACACTTTCAATGCTATCCGGATTAAAATACTGATGACATTTTTCAAAGGACGGGCAAAAGTCCTTAAACTTGTATGGAACCAGAAAAGGCCCGATTCTCCAAGGAACTATTGAAAAGGAAAAAGAAAGCTGGGAGCATCACAATGCCAGATTTCAAACTGTACTACAAAGCTGTGATCACAAAGACAGCATGGTACTGGCACAAAAACAGACACATAGACCAATGGAACAGAATAGAGAGCCCAGAAATGGACCCTCAGCTCTCTGGGCAACTAATCTTTGATAAAGCAGGAAAAAAACATCCGGAGGAATAAAGATAGTCTCTTCAATAAATGGTGCTGGGAAAATTGGACAGCTACATGCAAAAGAATGAAACTTGACCACTATCTCACACCATACACAAAAATAAACTCCAAATGGATGAAAGACCTCGATGTGAGAGAGGAATCCATCAAAATCCTAGAGGAGAACATAGGCAGCAACCTCTATGACATCGGCCAAAGCAACCTTTTTCATGACACATCTCCAAAGGCAAGAGAAACAAAAGATAAAATGAACTTGTGGGACTTCATCGAGATAAAAAGCTTCTGCACAGCCAAGGAAACAGTCAAAAAAACTAAGAGGCAGCCCACGGAATGGGAGAATATATTTGCAAATGATGCTACAGATAAAAGACTGGTATCCAAGATCTACAAAGAACTTCTCAAACTCAATACACTAGAAACAAATAAACAAATAAAAAAATGGGCAGAAGATGTGAACAGACACTTTTCCAATGAAGACATACAAATGGCTAACAGACACATGAAAAAATGTTCAAAATCATTAGCCATCAGGGAAATTCAAATCAAAACCACACTAAGATACCACCTATGCCAGTTAGAATGGCAAAAATTGACAAGGCAAGAAACAATTGTTGGAGAGAATGTGGAGAAAGGGGATCCCTCCTACATTGTTGGTGGGAATGAAAGTTGTTACAGCCCCTCTGGGAAGGAGTGTGGAGGTCCATTAAAAAGTTAAAAATTGAGCTACCCTATGTTCCAGCCATTGCACTCCTGGGTATTTACCCCAAAGATACAGACGTAGTAAAGAGAACGGCCATATGCACCCCAATGTTCATAGCAGCATTGTCCACAATAGCCAAATCATGGAAGGAACCGAGATGCCCTTCAACAGATGACTGGATAAGGAAGTTGTGGTCCATATATACAATGGAATATTACTCAGCTATCAGAAGGAATGAATTCTCAACATTTGCTGCAACATGGATGGCACTGGAGGAGATAATGCTAAGTGAAATAAGTCAAGCAGAGAAAGACAATTATCATATGATTTCTCTAATCTATGGAACATAAGAACTAGGAATTGGTAGGGGAAGATAGGTATAAAGAAAGGGGGGATAATCAAAAGGGGGAATGAAGCATGAGAGACTATGAACTATGAGAAACAAACTGAGGGCCTCAGAGGTAAGGGGTTGGGGGGTTGGGGTAGACTGGTGATGGGTAGTAAGGAGGGCACGTATTGCATGGTGCACCTGGTGTTATACGCAACTAATGAATCATCGAACTTTACATCGGAAACCGGGGATGTACTGTATGGTAACTAACATAATTTAAAAAATTAAAAAAAAAAAAAGAAATGCAACTGATTTCTGAGCATTGATTTTGTATCCCGCCACATTACTGAATTGCTCTACAACTTCTAATAGTTTGGGAGTGGATTCTTTTGGGTTTTCCATACAGAGTATCATGTCATCTGCGAAGAGAGACAGTTTGACTTCTTCTTTGCTGATTTGGATACCTTTTATCCCTTTTTGTTGTCTGATTGCTGTTGCAAGGAATTCTAGTACTATGTTGAATACTAGTGGTGAGAGTGGGCATCATTGTCGTGTTCCTGATCTTAAGGGAAAGGCTTCCAGCTTTTCCCCATTGAGAAAAATATTTGCTGTAGGCTTTTCATAGATGGCTTTTATGAGATTGAGAAATGTACCCTCTATTCCTACACTCTGAAGGGTTTTAATCAGGAAAGGTTGCTGTATTTCTCAAATGCCTTTTCTGCATCAATTGAGAGGATCATATGGTTCCTGAGTCTTTTCTTGTTCATATAGTGTATAACGCAATCGATTTGGAATGTTGAACCATGCTTGCATCCCAGGATGAATCCCACTTGGTCATGATGGATAATCTTTTAATGTACTGTTGGATTCTATTAGCAATGATCTTGTTGAGGATTTTGGCATCCATATTCATTAGGGACGGTCTGTAATTCTCCTTTTGAGGGGTGTCTTGCCTGGTTTGGGGATCAAGGTAACATTGGCCTCATAGAATGAATTTGGTAGCTTTCCTTCTGTTTCTATTTTTTGAAATAGCTTTAAGAGAATAGGTATTATTTCTTCTTTGAATGTTTGGTAGAATTCCCCAAGAAAACCATCCGGGCCTGGAGTTTTGTTTTTTGGAAGGTTGTTTATCACTGACTCAATCTCTTCATAATTAATTGGCCTGTTCAAAAAATCAATTTCTTCCTGTTTCAGTCTTGGTAGTTTATAGGTTTCCAAGAAGGCCTCCATCTCTTCCAGATTGCTTAATTTATTGGCATATAGCTGTTGATAAAAGTTTCTAATAATCCTTCCAATTTCATTGGTGTTGGTCGTGACCTCTCCATTTTCTTTCTTTTTTTTTTTTTTTTAAAGATTTTATTTATTCATTCGACAGAGAGAGAGAACAACCAGCAAGAGAGGAACACAAGCAGGGGAGTGGGAGAGGAAGAAGCAGGCTCACAGCGGAAGAGCCTGACGTGGTGGGGCTCGATCCCATAACGCCGGGATCACGCCCTGAGCCGAATGCAGACGCCTAACCGCTGTGCCACCCAGGCGCCCCTGTGACCTCTCCATTTTCATTCATAATTTTATTAATGTGGGTCCTTTCTCTATTCTTTTGGATAAGTCTTGCCAGTGGTCTGTCAATTTTATTGATTCTCTCAAAGAACAAGCTTCTAGTTCTGTTGATCTGCTCTATTGTCCTTCTGGTTTCTATTTCATTGATTTCTGCTCTAATCTTGGTCAACTGCTTCCTCGTGAGTGGATTAGGCCTGTCCCTCTGTTGCCGTTCCAGCTTCTTGAGGTGCGAATATAAAAACCACATTTTAGATTTTTCTATTCGTTTGAGTGAGGCTGAATGGCTATGTATTTCCCCCTTAGGGCTGCCTTTGCAGTATCTCATAGGTTTTGGACTGTTGTGTTTTCATTCTCATTGGTCTCCACAAATTGTTTAAATTGATTTTTGATTTCCTGGTTTATTGAGTCATTCCTGAGCAGGATGGTTCTTAGTCTCCAAGTGTATGAGTTTCTTCCAAATTTTTCCTTGTGGTTGAGTTCCAATTTCAGAGCGTTGTGGTCTGAGAATATGCAGGGGATAATTTCAGTCTTTTGGTATTGGTTGAGACCTGTTTTGTGTCCCAGAACATGGTCTATTTTTGAGAATGTTGCATGGGCATTAGAATAGAATGAGTATCCTTTGGTTATGGGGTGTAGTGTTCTATATATATCTATGAGGTCCAACTTGTCGAGTATGGCATTCAAAACTCTTGTTTCTTTGCTGATTTCTTGCTTAGGTGATCTGTCTATTGCTGATAGTGGAGTGTTGAGGTCTCCTCCTATTAGTGTATTTTTATCCATATGTGTCTTTATTCTGGTTAAGAATTGGCTTGTGTATCTTGCTGCTCCACTGTTGGAGGCATATATATTTATAATTGTCATATCCACTTGTTGGATACATCCTTTAAGAATAATATAGTGCCCTTCTGTGTCTCTAACTGTAGTCTTTGGTTTAAAACCCATTCTGTCTGATAAGAGAATTGCTACCCCAGCTTTCTTTTGAGGTCCATTGGTGTGAAAGATAGTATTCCATCCCTTTACTTTCAGTCTGAATGTATCTTTAGGTTCAAAATGAGTCTCTTTTAGACAGCAAATGGATGGGTCATGTCTTTTTATCCAATCTGCAACCCTGTGGCATATATGGGAGCATTTAGGCCATTTACATTGAGACTGATTATTGAGAGATATGATTTTAATGATGCCATGTTGCCAGTAAAGTCTTTGTTTCTATCGATTGTGACTTTCTGTTCTGTATCACTCTTGGGGCCTTTTTACTTTTATAGAACCCCCCGTAATATCTCCTGTAGGGCTGGTTTCGTGGTTATGAAATTGGTTAGTGACTGGCGATTCTGAAATGTCTTTATTTCTCCATCAATTCTGAATGACAGCCTTGCTGGATAAAGGATCCTTGGCTGCATGTTTTTCTCTGAAAGAGCTTTAAAAATGCCCCCCCCAACCCTTTCTCTCATTCCAGGTCTGTGTAGACAGGTCTGATGTAATTCTGGTAACTGTGCCTTGGTACGTGAGAAATTTCTTTGCCCTGGCTGCTTTCAATACTGTATCCTTGGATCTAATATTTGCGAATTGCACTATGACGTGATGTGGCATAGGTTTGTCGTGGTTGAGCTTGGGAGGGGTCCTCTCTGCCTCTTGGACATGAATGTTTGTTTCCCTTGCTAGATTAGGGAAGTTTTCAGCTACAATTTGTTCAAATATCTCTTCTAGACCTCTGTTTTTCTCCACACCCTTGGGGATGTCGATGATTCTGACATTGGAACGTTTCATTGAGTCAGTAATCTCCTGTAACCTCCATCCTTGAGATTGGATTTTTTTTGAGCCAAGTTTCTGTCTTAGCTTTCTCTTCTACTAACCCCTCCTCCAATTCGCCGATGTGTTCTTTGTCCTCATTCACCCTGGCCGTCAGAGCCTCTAGTTTTGACTGCATTTGGCTCATAGAATTTTTAATTTCTGCCAGATTTGCTCTCATTTCTGCCCTTAGAGATTCTATATTCTCATTAACATTTTCGTTAATACTTTTTTCAAGTCTACACATCATCTTGACCATTGTTACTCTGAATTCCATTTCTGATAATTTGGTTATATCCATATCCATTAGTTCTGTGGCAGAGGCCACAGACTCATTGTCTTTTCTTTGCTGGGGGGGACTTCTCCTTCTCCTCATTCGGATGAGAAGAGGTTGCGGGGTTGTCCAGAGCCCAAATTATTGACCGCGACCCAGGCCGTGTGCCCTTGTTTTATAGGGATCTTAGGGATATGGGCTTCTTGATTTTTCAGCCTCTTGCCCTCACTTCCAGGGCCGGCACGCCTCTGTCCTTTGTGTTTCTAACACCGCCAGCCACCAGCTGCCCCCGTGTGGTCCCGAGCTCCATTTCAGCGTGGTTCCTGTACTCCGGAGCGCCGGCCGTCAGACTGGTTGCGAGCGTTCCACGACTCACGGTTTCAGTCTGCTCTCTCGTGGGTGCCGGTCGGAGAACCCCCTCCCCCCGCTCCCCCCGTGCAGGTGGCTACCACTTCCTGGCGCCTGAACGTGGCGGCTCCCTCCCACTTCCATTTTTCTTCCATTATCTGTGCAAGGATTCACAGCTCCCTGCTTTGTACCTCAATACTCAGCGCTGGAGATGTTCATTTGTAGAGATCCAGATGTATCTTCCTGCATCTCAGGCTGATTCCGTGGGTGTTCAGGATGGTCTGGTACCTATCCAGCTTGACTCAGGGGACCAACTGAAAAAGGGAACCCCTACTCCTCCTCCATCTTAACTCCTCTAGGCCAATGACTCTATTTAAAGTTGAGAGATGTTACATATTTAAATCCTAAAATCTTCATTTGTTGAAAGTCAGAACTTTTTTATTAATCTCATCACAACTCTATGGAAATACATTAACGATTCTTTTAAAAATAAGGAAGGAAGGTTCAAGGACAATGCTTTGAAGTCCAAACTATGGAGAACTATTATATATTTATAACCTAGAAAGTTGTATAAGAAAAGGGGCTTAAGATAAATATTCCAGAATGAAAACGAAGTAATAAAATTTTAAAAACTTAAAAAAAAGTCTAGATTCAAAATGCTAGGGAAAAATCACCAGCAATTTTAGGATTTGTCTATTCTGATTCAGATAAATTAGTATAAAAGCTTCAGATAAATGCTTCTTTCTTATTTTCTATTCTAACCAAAAAATGTGACATACTCTTTTAAATTAAAAATATAATGTGAAGGATCATTTTTATTAGATTTAAATGAATTAGACACTACTATAATATTTAACAGTACTGCAGAAAAATGCAACATTAAGCTGGCTTTGATTCATTTATGGGATATGCCTAGCAGTGTGACTCTAACAAGGATCTTAGGGAAGGGAAGAAAATAAAGATTGCTTTTTTTCTCAGTTCACCTTCCTTCAGGGGAAGATATTGATGCAGTTTTCAAAAATGAAGGCCCATGTCATATATTACATTAGTGAAATAAACAACATTTAAAGGTGGAAAGACTCTCCTATTATCAGATGTACTGACAGGTATTAGAATAATATAGTAAAAGCCATTCAGTTGGAGAAGAAGTATACTGTAAATAGTCTGTCTTTGCCTTCAGCGTTAGTTAGATCAAGCTAGAATAATGTCTTAGAAAATTTAAAATCTTTTAATGCATAGAAAT
The DNA here is from genome assembly GCF_017311325.1 of Ursus maritimus. NCBI lineage: Eukaryota > Metazoa > Chordata > Mammalia > Carnivora > Ursidae > Ursus > Ursus maritimus. The sequence continues at coordinate 62,151,445 of NW_024424452.1, forward strand.
GACCACAGAGGAACTATTTTTCTTGCCATGAAAGCTAAGCTGTCTGTTGCCTTGAGGAAAAGAAAATAATGAATTTGGAAAGTGACATTCATATTTTAAATATTGCCAGGCTTAGTGATTTGTTTTTTATTTGCTATGTTCTAGTGTAACTTGGAAGAAACTGGAAATGAATACTGATTAGAAATTTAATCAAAGAGTAATGAATGGTTTTTTGCCCTTTTTAAACCAATATTATTACATTTCTTTCATGATTCATGCTTCCTAATAAAAACTAATGAAATTAGGACAATAATGTAAATTCACAAATGGCCACTGATTTGCAAATGTGCCTAAAATGTGCCAAGAGACTGTGATGAGAATACTTCTTAAAATAATTTTAAATTGTAAAATAGCTTACAATCCAGAAGATTCAAAAATGAGCAAAAGTCAATGATATAATTCTAAAAATGGTTAAAAAACAGAAATTGAATATGGTAAATTTAGAAGATCTAATTGGCTTTATTTATCAATTCATAAATTGGGAAGCATCCCATCCAGTAAATAGAAGGGAGCCCCCAAGAGCTACAGAAAAGGAAAGGTTTTTAAAGTCAGAGAGGGAATAGAAAAAAGAAAATTATTAGCAAAGAGTTCGTTATTTTAGGCAAGATTGCCCTCCCAGGGTGAACGAAAGGGCCCATCAGTAAAGTCCCTAATGCTGTCCAGAAAATTCCCACATTGACAGGTTATGTTTCTGGGGGGTTGACTGCAGTTAGGTTAGGTATTAAGTCTTGGTTTACTGACTTGAGGCCTTAAATGATGACATTTTGGACAACAGACCTAATGATTGAATTTACAGTTTTCTATCTCTTTAACCAGACAAAACATTAAAAAGGGACATCTCGTTCATTCAACATTAATTCAACAAACATGTATTGAGCCTAGTGCTATAACAGCTGCTTATCAGGTGATGGGATTATAGGGATTAACATGACAGACGCAGGTCCTACCCTTGTTGGGATTTAGTCTGAGGGCAGACAGACTACAGACTAATCACAGTGGTTTGTGTATTGACTATGATAGGAATGTTTAGGATGTTATGAGAGCAAATATGATGAACACTGAACCAACGGTTATGCATTCGGCAGAATTTTCCTAGAAAAAAATAATACTTATGCCAAAATCTTACTTCTTACCTTTACTTCTTCCCCAAAGGAGCCAGTAGTTATTTAACTCTTTCTAATGTATGATCACATTCATGAAAATGAAACTTTGGTATATCAGGGCCTTAATATGCATTTGGTGATGACTTGACTTAGTGCTTTTTTTCTTCCAACAAATCTCAACATATTTTATGCTATTTTTAAAAATTGCTTCTATCAAAATAAGACATATACATGATTTTTAAATGAATATAATTTTGCCAAATTTATGGTGAAAACTCCATCTTATATCCAAATAACACTTCTGGAAGCAATCACCTTAATTATTTTAGCCATTTCTTTATTTACCTACCTATAAATACTCAATATTACTCATTTTCTTCTCTCTCTTGATTTTTCAATTTGCAGCACTATTGTCTTTCCTGTATGGAAGATGACATTTGAACACTTAACAGCTCTCTTCACCAAGAAGATTCACATAGAGACAGAACACTCTCTCACACACAATCATACATGTTCACAAAAGTATTTTCTTCCTTTATTTTCTTACTATAGTTATAATACAAGTTTGGCACTATTTATATTATAAAACCAGAGATAAATTCTACACTAAAATTGCATTATTTTATTATTATTTGTTATGCAGAATTAACAATCACTTATTTAGATTTGAATATTAATTAATATACTCATTATGATTTCTTCCCAAACCAAAAATTATGTAGAGCCTCTCTCAATGTCAACACACACTTCAGGTAATCTATCAGTTTTTTATTTGTTTGTTTTTGTCTTGGAGATATGGCTTGCAGAGACCCATGACCTGACTTCTGATTTTTGTACCATCTGTTCTACCATCATCCTAGACATTCCTCCAGCTCTCTCTTGAGTTGAATACCTCTTGATTTATCCTACTGCTTAGATCTCATTTTCCAGGAGCTTCTTGAGAAAGGATGGATAACACTTAAGTGTGTTGACAATTTACATTGTCTCTATTCTATACCCAACTAGAGAGAGAGTATAAAATTCAAAGTTGGCAAGTTTTGTTTTGTTTTGTTTACTTCCAGATTGTGAAGGCAGCTCTCTGTCTTCTACAATCCAATGTAGCTGCATAGAAGTCGGTAGGGGAAGAAAGGGATAAAGAAAGGGGGGGTAATCAGAAGGGGGAATGAAACATGAGAGACTAAGGACTATGAGAAACAAACTGAGGGCTTCAGAGGGGAGGGGGGTGGGGGAATGGGATAGACTGGTGATGGGTAGTAAGGAGGGCACGTATTGCATGGTGCACTGGGTGTTATATGCAACTAATGAATCATCGAACTTTACATCGGAAACCGGGGATGTACTGTACGGTGACTAACATAGTATAATAAAAAATCATTAAAAAAAAAGAAATTAAAAGAAAAAGTCCAATGTCATTCTGATTTCTAATCACTAGTATGTGACTAGCTTTTTCACTCTGAAAAACTTCTGAAGTAGCATATTCTTGGATTGTTTCTTTTTGTAACATCATGTCCCTATTTATGGAGGTAACATTTTCTCTTGTCTCTGAAGGATACTAATTTTAGTTCATTTCAGTGATTCTCCTACTCCCTTCCTTATTTGTCCCATCTAAATTGCTGTCCTCTCCCCTTTATGTTAGTATTCTCTTTCGTGTCGAAGACTTTGCTTAAAAAAATATGGTGATTTCTGGCTTTCAGAAATTTCAGAGTAGTGAAAAGGATGCTTTGTATTTACGGGCAGGCAATATAGAGCCTTGGGTTTGAGAATAAAGTGATCCAGCAAGGATCAAACCTGTAGTGTTAACTCTGCAGCAAATGCTGCCTCACTCACCTGTACGGGCATCAAAAGACCATAGTGTGTAAGGCAGTAGCCTGGCTCTCAGATTCCTGAGATTTGTGTAGAAGAAAGAGGCCGTAACTCTTCCCAGTTTTAAATAAATCCTGTTCTCAAGTGTGTTCAACACCTGGAGTCCCTCTGTCAATTTTTGTCCAAGATTAACCTTTTGTCTCCCTACTGAGATGAGTAGCAGATCTGGGGTGATGGAAGAGCAGGGTCTGATTCTAAATGTCTTTAAGCAATCTGTTTCAGCAAGTTCTCAGTCCTACTCCTAACTTCTTGTATTTCTGACCTTTACAGTTTTCTACAATATGAATTAACTTACTTTTTGTTGATTCACTCATCTTTAAGGAGTTATGTTTTAGCTTTTACTGTTGTGATAATTGTTCATACCAATTTTTTTATATTTCTCTTCCCCTGTTGCCTTCCCTCCATTCCTTTGCCTCCTTTAGATTAGATTTTCTCAACTTTTTTACTTTCATTTTTCTTAGAAATCAGGAAAGTGTGGAGATACACGCAAGTATTCAGTTCACCATGTTTAACCAGAAATCTGCAATTACCTGTTTATATAATATTTAATTTACATACATACATATAACATACATATATACATTTGGTGATGGATTTCTTTGTGTCTTTACAATGTTGAGTCAGTCTTAAGTTATTACATTATTAACTACCACAAGTCAGCGATAATATTGTCCTTTCACCAGCACACTGATGGATAATCTTGTGCACGTTGGGGCCTGTCTTTCTTGGTCACTAGTATTTCCCCAGGGCTTGATTTAAAGTATATATGAAATATAGGTGCCACCAAGAAGTCTCAAGTCATTGTACCATATAGCTTATATCTTTGTAAATATTATGGTGTGATTATTTTTTAATAGAACAGGATTGCTACAGACCAACTCAGTGAAGCCTGCTGAAAGACAGACTTTCTCTTGATGTTGCCAGTATTTACTTTGTAATTTTGTCATTACCTGTTGTTATATGACAAGCATTGTTCTAGACACCGTGCTCTACTGTTAAGTCCAGGTGATGAAGGCTGTACATAGACAAGAAAGTTTCATTACCATCAGCAGAGTTGGCACACGATTAGTTTGAAAACTTGATTATATGAAGAGACTCCGTACCAGTCTTTAGACTTTCTGGAACATTGTTTACCAAGTCCTGTCTGACATTTCATCCCACATATCCCTGGCCTATTGCTGAGAACTGCACTGTCCAGGTTGTTATGATTCTCATGACTTCAACCACTTTAAGGCTAGATTTGAGCTTGTCATAATCTACTACTGTGACCTCAACTGAATTGCTTTGCCAATTCCAGTCCTAGCTTCCATCTTATTCCTGCACCCCAGTAAAAAAGGTAATGTCCTTCAAGTCGTTCCCATATATGGATATGGGAATATCCATATTTATTTATCCATTTATTTATTTATTAATATGCCTGCTCAGTATAAAATAGAATAGTGCTTCATCTAGAATAATTGTAAATCATTCCTTGTGGTGCTTTGCATTTGACATATAACTGCATTACTTTTTAAATTCTGCTTTGTTTATCCTGAATATATGCCTTAAATAGTAACAGTCATCTTTAGTCAGATTTGTTTACCTAGACTGTTGTGTAGATGACAGAGATATGTAGTGAGTATAATTTTGTCTTCCTAACAAAATAATTACTCTTTTTTACAGGAAGTACTAAAACTTTGATAGGAAATATCAAATTTATATATTTATTTTTCTTTTAACTACAAATTCTGATTTTTCCTGAAGAAAGAGTGTCAGCTCTTAATTTAGCCTGAGAGACAGTATAATATAATGGTAAAGGAAATGGAATCTGGAGCCAGCCTGATTATGATAGAATCTTGATTCTGCCTCTCATGCATGGTATGACCTTGGTCAGTTTATTCATATTCCATGAACTTCCATTTACCCATCTATAAAATAGATATGATCATAGTTACTCTTAGATTTTTTTCATGATATCTAATGATATCTACATATATAATGTATTAATATATATAGTAATGTATAAGGTGTCCAACACATAGTACACATTATAGAAGTATTTGCCATCCTTATTATTTGGGGTCACTGCAATACAGTGAGATCAATTTTATTAATATATAGAATTTTTAATTGATTATCTAAAATATATCATTTAGCAAGGGACGGAACCAACTTGTATAAAGTTAAAAGTTAATTTAGTTGCATCTCCAATGAATGAACATTTACCCAACTCTTCAAACATGGCACAGGACATTCAATTTTATCTAACTCCTACTAAATTATTGCAGTTTGATTTGTTTGAAAATTCTCTTATGCTTAGAAATGTTTATTTCATTGTAATTTCCCTTCAATAATTGTTAATGTTGTATAATTAGAGATTGAGGGAGAGAGTTTACTCATTGCCTCCCAGTCACTGGTGTCCACATTGGATACAAAGTATCTTTCAATTAGCTGAATTTGGTTCCTGCAGTTGGCAACAACAACAAAAAAGGCTTAACAAACATAATATTGATTCTTTTTTTTTTTAAAGATTTTATTTATTTATTTGACAGAGATAGAGACAGCCAGCGAGAGAGGGAACACAAGCAGGGGGAGTGGGAGAGGAAGAAGCAGGCTCATAGCGGAGGAGCCTGATGTGGGGCTCGAACCCAGAATGCTGGGATCACACCCTGAGCCGAAGGCAGACGCTTAACCGCTGTGCCACCCAGGTGCCCCCATAATATTGATTCTTAAACCAGCATTCTTTATGTATATTTTTTGACCTACCTAAAAAATTCTCTGAGTATTATGCAATCCATGTTTCACCATTTTAATTCACAGGGAGCTGTGGTCAAAGGTCCTGCTAAAATTAAAATATCAGCCTTATTTTTAAACTCCCTCAATCTGTCAGTCCAATGCCCCCGTCAAAGAGTGATCAATAGGCATAGCCATATTTAAAATCAAGTTCTGAATCTGTAAATCCATATGTCACTTCGAGGACAGTCTCAAGCAAAACATCACACATGATCATACAAGTAAAAAGCCCTTTTGTAGTATGAGAATTTAGCCAAAACCAGGCCCTTTATTACCTCAAAAAGGCCATCTCATTTTACATCTGATAAGGTCAGCATAAACAGGATTGTCATGATTTAAATGCAAAGAAAATCATTACTAAATGAGAGTAAAGAGTTTCTTATTACCAGAACATAATGCTTCAATTTAAGTGTATCTTAACACCACACTTCTGAGAGGAAAGCTAATTGCTTTTGATTAAGTGACTCTTGCACCACTGATAACATTGAGGGCTTGTTTTATATTATTGTTGCTCACGACTTTCTTTTCATAGATAAAGATGATTTAAAGGGCCCCAAAAGGCTTACAACTGAAAGTCAAATCACATTTCATTTTGTTTTATAATTAGAAATTCAAAAACCATACAGTTCTAATTAAAACTGATAAACAATAAATACAAAAATTGTCAAGCTCATTATTGCAACTATCATTTACTTATTACATTGTATAAATCAGTTCTATTAAAAACTTGTTCATCTCAGGAGATTATAAATAAACTAAGGATTTTTTGCAGTATACACATTTATGTTTTACAAGGTCATAGCTCTGGCACCACCCAAAAATATTTGGACATTATCTGGTTAGTAATTTCTAACCTGCTACATGGTAATATAATGAGCATTTGAGTTATTTTATTTAGGAGTTTTTAACTGTAAAGTCTTAATCAAGGCTAATCTGAATGCATCTAATTTTGAAAATTAGTATGACATTATTCTTTCGTAGCACCCAATCCAAGAGCTATTTGGTATTTTAACTCCTCCAAGATTCTTCATAGGAGAATTAATCTGTTCAGCTGTGTTTTAGCAAAAGCCTACATGTAATACCAGGAACACTACCTTAATTCAGATTGAACACTTCTACTGCTTGCATAGATAAGCCATAACAAATATCATTTTCAGTTCCCATGTTGCACCTATTTCCCCCATACTTCATTCATCTTTTGTCAGTATAAATTGTTCCTGAGTGAGTTACAGGAACCCAAAGAAAAAGAGAACATCATCAGTGTGAAGACTAGGTAGTTAGAGAAAAGAGTTACTATGTCTGGGAAATCATTGCTTAGAGAGAGCATGCTTATATGATGTTATAAAAATTTAGATGTTATGAGCATAATAAAAAAAATGAAAAAATTTTTAAAGGTTTCATGGAAGTAGTACAAAATAACATTTGGACCTAAGGGGCTTTATTAAAGAAATATATTTCTTAGGCTATATTTTTCATTGGCATTTTGTAGAGATTATCCACTTTTTCTCCCTTTTTTACAGTTTTTCTTCTTGCATGTCTATGAGTGTGTTAACATATTTTATGGCCATGTTTTGTGAGCGCATTACTGTTAACTCTCCTGAAATTATTATTGATAAATCAATGAGTGTTATTACGCAAAACTAAAGCATACAATACTTATTTTTTACTAGAAAGTATTTTTCAAACTCCTGTATCTTAAGTAAAATTTTCTATATAATTAGCTGCCATTGGTTTCTGCCCTGAGATGTTTATAAATACCATATTTCCAGGATTTCCTGGGTTAGCTATGAGTAAGTATTACTTGGTGGATTTTGTTTTTTCAAAATAGTATCTATTTTTTTAGATATGCAATGTTCTTTTGAAAAGATATCAGTTGAACTTTGTGATACAGGACATAACTATACATATATATCTATATCTATGTATATGTATATATGTTTTAAGATATATATATGTATGTATATGTACACTTGTTTTAAGATCCAAATTATGCTGTGAAAGTGATATATTAACCATATCAATGTTAATAAAAATATAAATAAAATTAATTTTTCATGAGTATTCTTGGGTAGATCTCTGGGTCTTTTGAAAGTCCGAAGCTCACAATGAAGATATATATATATATATATCTCAATACACACACACACACATACAGTTAGGTATACACACACACACAAAAATTGATAATTTTTTGAAATTACCCAACTTCAAATGCAAAGCACAGAGAAATACCATTCTGTTAGTTCCAGCAGCAGAGACAGTGATAACCAGATTCACAATTCATTTTCACTCAACTGGTTTATGAACAGGAAGCTTGAACAACACGTCAACAGGAGCAGAATACAAGAAAGAATATGCTCTTGAATATATTGTAAAAATATATTATTCCAAAATACTTTTAATATTTAAAATATTAAATATTTAAATATTAAAATCTCAGGTAACATATTCTACTGTGTTGATTGAAGCTTTCTAGGCAAGTTTTCATATTATCTTCCTCTTGAAACCCTTTCTACCTTCAGGCAAATTCAAAATAAGATATTGTAAGAATGGTCTGAAAGTTGCAATGTAACTATAGTAAGTTTTTCTGCTGGGAAATCCAGTCCATATTCTGTAAATAAGAGAATAGAGCATATAGGACAGCTAATGAGAAGGTGATTGATTCTGGTGGAGGACCTGGCATTGATTTAAATGGAAGAGGTCAAGGAGAGCAACTCTAAGCTCATATGCCATTGCACAAAGGGAACATTGTGCTTTCCTCAAGAACTTTTACTGCTGGGTATTCCAAGTTGTGTGAAGGACTGAGGAACCTCACCACCTGCCTATTCGGCATGCAACGTAATTATTAATGTGCATTTAAATTTTGAAAAACAGTCTAGCAACATTGTATTTTGATATTTGGAGATATAATTGATTTGCAATTGGAATAGAAATGCTCTTTGTCTCTGGGGACATCAGGAATCAGGATAGCTGGTTTTTAAGCCTTGGACAAAATAAGGGGCAGTGGAATGTACGTGCTACTCTAGGTGTGTTACCTACCATTGTGTCCACCCAGGTAGTGTTTTTGAAAAGCCTGGCTTGATTATCTAAAGGGCTACTGAAAGCTTTTTTCAAGGAGCTCCTCCAAAGCCCAGATTCTGTATACAAATCTTGGAGGGTCAAGCCAGAGATTGGCCCAAATAAGAACGCTGAGGAGTCCACAATACAGAATGCGCTCGTACTTCCTATGCCAGCTTACTCTCACTTTCTGTCATGGCACCACATCCTTTGCTTACACCGATATATTACGCAGAGACTGGTGAGTCTGCCTCAGGAGAATGTCTTTTGCAATATTTGTATTTTGGTATATTTTTCAATACTGGCATGAGACCTAATGTTTTAGTCTCTTTTAAAACCCTGAAACACGAATGCCTTTTAAACACTGTACCTAGCTCTTCCCAACATGGACATTGTTTTTCCTTTGTACAGTCGTCCCATGGAAGTTCTCCATTTGACCCAGACAAGTATCACGTTGAGGCGAAAGCACACAGACGCTGAGTCGGCCTTGGAGCATCCTACCCATCATGCTATTTCCCCAGTCAGCCCGGCCCAGGTGGGAAATGGCCCAGGTGGATTTGTTCTGAATTCATGATTTAGAAGAAGATACGCAGCCCCCATGTGGTCATGAGAAAAACATCAGACCAATTCTATTGTGGACATTCTAGAAAATCGTTGATGTACTCTTCAAACTGTCAAGGTCTCAAAAAAAATAAGAAAAGTCTGAGGAACAGTCAAGGCCAGAGGAGCTTAAGGAGCCTAAGACTAAGGGACTACACAATGTAATGTTGTACGTGGATAGAATCCTGGAACAGAAAAATGACACTAGATAAAAACTCAGGAAATCTGAACTGAGTATAGACTTTAATGAATAATACTGTACCAGTATTGGCTCATTAATGATGATGAATGTACTGCCCGAACATAAGATGTCAATGGGAAAACTAGGTGTGGAATATAGGAGAAATCGCTAATAGCTTCACAATTTTTATGTAAATCAAAAATTATTCTAAAATAAAAAGTTTAAAAAGGCACTCAAGTGTAGTATTTTCTTTTTATATGTTGTTTTATCTTTAATAACACTTCTGTGGTATAGAAAACAAAACATATTTAATTCACACTTAAACCTGTTTCAAGACAATAAGTGATAATAGCCATATAATTTACTGTAGACATTTAAGAACAAAGTAGCAACCGTGCAAAATCAATATTTTCAAGAGCACCCTGAGTCAATATTTGTGAATATTAAATAAGACCTTTTAAATATAAAGCATAGCAAAAATTAGATTGAGTCTAATTTCTCTCTACCACTGGTCAAGTGCAAGGTTTTTCACATGTGTACCCACAATTAGATATTTTTATGACCTAAAGAGAAATATCTGTCACAATGAAAATACTATGAGAAATTCTTCAGTGAGAAAGATTTTTATTAGAGTTTTTATTTCTATGTATTAATAAATAAACAATTGGAATCCCTCTACAACAAGATAAATATATGTATACAATTTGTTCTTTGCACTAGATAGACATTTTTCACACTTGGGATTGGGTTGTATGACATAAAGTTTACTTGTGGGAAGCATAAAAATGAAATATGAAAATCAAATTTATTTATGGAAATAAATCACATGGAAAATATTTAGTTATATTATAAATTAAGTAGTTGAAACATAGTCTGTAAGAACAAAATATTTTATGTATACTAAAGACATATAAGCAATAAAGTGGAAATAAAAACAGTAAAGAGGGCACGTGATGTAATGAGCACTGAGTGTTATATACAACAGATGAATAACTGGACTCTCTCTACCTCTGAAACTAATGATACACTATATGTTAACTAACTGAATTTAAATATAATAAAAATTTTTTGAAAAGTAATATAGTAAGCTAACAAAATAGGACTCAAACAAACACTTGTCACAAGAATGACAGTCATTCTTTTTAGTCATAATAAACATTTTTAAAATGTAATTACATTTTACTTATTCTTAGGGTCATTTTCTAGGATAGTGATGATTTACAATATTCTTGAATTGAATCTTTGATATTTCAACATGATTTTTTAAATTAGTTTAGACTTAATTTGCATGAAAATAAAATATTTGCAGGTTGGTTGTTCAGCAAATACAGCAATTCATGATCATCTATAATTTTATAATCCAGAAACAGCCACCAAATATCAAACTCTTAAATTGCAATAAGAACAAAATTATTTTAAATTATTTTCTTACTGTACGGTGACTAACATAATATAATAAAAAATATTATTATAAAAAAAGTATTTTCTTAGGATAGAATTGAGTCAAAGGGTCAGAGCATTTTAAAAGATTTTTAATAAAATTTTTCATTCAAATAGTGCATAGATTTATAACCCAGCCAAGAAATATATGGATTACTCCATCATCACCAGTATTTTATATAATTTTATATCACTAATCGGGTAAAAAAAACATCATTTAATTTGCTAGGCGCCTGGGTGGCACAGTCAGTTGAGTGTCCAAGTCTTGGTTTTGGGTCCTGATCTCAAGTCATGGGATGAAGCCCCATGTCAGGCTCAGCACAGAGTCTGCTTGGGATTCTCTCTCCATCTCCTTCTACCCCTCCTGCTCGTGCTCTCTCTCTCTCTAAAATAAATAAATAAATCTTAAAAAAAAAAAAGAATTATTTAGTTTGCAATTCTGGATTAACACTGAGGTTAATATTTTGGATCATGTATGGAAAAGTGCACATGTAACCTCTATCTCATACCATATACAAATACCAATTCCAGGGGAATATATATATAGATCAAGCTTAGAAGTTTAATAACGAACCTTCCATAAGACAATGTAAGGGAACATTTTCATGACCTTGGGGTAAAGAAAGGCTTCTTTAAGATGATACAATCAAATTAGCAATAAATTAATTTTGATTATTAAAATTATTAAAGTATTGATTACTGTTTTAAAATTAAGAATTTACATTTATCAAACAAAATATTGCATTAATAAAATGCAAGCCATAAAATGGAAGAAGGTATTTGCAGCATATTTAGCTGACAAAAGGCTTTTATTTGGACAATAGAAAGAACTACTTTCTCTAAAACAATAAGAAAAAGCTACGTTGATAAAAAAGAATGAACATGAAAATCAAATACAGATTTCTAAAACAAGGTATCCAAATGCCCAATAAACACATGAAAATGTTAAAATTTATTAGTCAGTCATCAGGGAAATACAAATTAATACTGTAGTGAGATACTACTATAAATTCACCAGAACCACTAAATTTAAAAAAGTAATAAAAAAATATTCCTGAGATGTGAAGCCCATTTCCTTACTATTGCCAGTGAGAGTGTAAATTTATGCAGCCACTTTAGAAAACCATGAAATTATCTAATTAATTTAAACATACACATCTTCTGTGATCTAGCAATCCACTCATAGATTCATGCAGAAGAGAAATGTACACATGAACAACAAATTATATGTATTATATGATTTTCATGTTGTTTATAATATTATTTCATATTATTTTTAATAGCCCAAAGTAGAAAACAACCTAAATGTCTATCAACACTAATGTAAATAAACGAATGGGATTATATTAATAAAACAAAATACCATAGTAATGCACAAGAACAAGGATAGATTTCAAACACATAATTTGGAACAAAAGTCAGGCACAGAAGAGTACATATTTTAATATTTGATTTATATAAATTTCAAAGACAGGAATACTATAGAGGGTTAAAATTCAGAACAATGTTTACTTTTGGAAATAAGTGATAACCTCATGATTTGAAGGGGGCAATGGAAACTGCTTCTGAAGTTCTGGGAAGATTCTATGACTTGACCTGGTGGTAGTCACATGGTTATGTTTATTGTGTAGTTACATGGTTATGTTTATTGTGTACATTGTTTAACTGTACATCCATGATTCATGCACTTTTCTGTGCATTAAATTTCGATGAAATACTTTTTTTTAAATGAATGCAGTCTAGGTATGGTTTTGAGAAATAATACATCTTAAGTTTCCAGAAAGCAATTGTATGAAGTTCTAACTCAATGAAAAAAAAACTTAAATTTTTCTAACCTTTTAAATTCTTTTGTATCTCACAGAATTATCATACGTTTATGCTTTACACATAGTTCATTAGAGACTTCTATGTTCAGGGGCATCTGGGTGGCTCAGTTGGTTGTTTCCGATTCCTTGGTTCTGCTCAGGTCACAATCTCAGGGTCATGAGATTGCAGCCCAGCATGAAGCCTGCTTAAGATTCTCTCTCTCTCAACAAACTGAGGGCCACAGAGGGGAGGGGGGTGGGGGAATGGGCTAGGCCGGTGATGGGTAGTAAGGAGGGCATGTATTGCATGGTGCACTGGGTGTTATACACAACTAATGAATCATCCAGCCTTACATCAGAAACCGGGGATGTACTGTATGGTGACTAACATAATATAATAAAAAATCATTATTAAAAAAAAAAAAAGATTCTCTCTCTTTCTCCCTCTGCCCTGCCCTCCCCATTCATGCATGCACACTCTCTCTCTCAAAATAAAATAAAATAAAATAAAATAAAAATAAATTAAATTAAAATTAGAAAAGAAACTTCTATGTTCAGTATGAGTGAACAGGAAGTGTACAATATCACTTTATTTGTGTAATACCACTGAGTGGCTAGCTCTAGCGCATCTCACATGATATAATCATATTTTGTATTTTGGGAAGGATACAGAAGAGTTCAGATAGATAACAGAAATGGTTTCCCAATGAATACCTGACTCACTGTAACCATTATTCTATTCCAGAATGTGGTATTGAATGTCACATTAAGTTGTAAGTTATTATTCCTATAAAACTCTACATTGCTAGTGGTGCCAAACTGCTGGTGAGTAACTGATCAGGATATAAAAGTAACTTATTTACAAATTTAAAAATATTTTCTATGTTGTCACGCCTGCTGATACAGCATGTTCCATCTTCGCAAACTATTTTGTAAAACATCTTCTAACGATCTGAAATAAATTCTAAACATTATTATTTTTTAAAAAAGGAAATAGCAAAATATGAACTGAGCTTTAAAAAGAATCAAATTTAACATTAGGAAAATATTTATAAGTTCTACTTAAATTTTATCTCAAAGCAGTTTGTTATCTTATAACTCTGGATGCAATTTTGAAATACAGATGAAATGTCCTGGTCATTGAATACAATGCCATAGGCCATGTGTGGGAAGCAGCAGGGAAACAAGACGATGAGCCTGAGGTCATATTCTGACTCTGTCGTTTACCAGATGTGTTGCCTTGAGATCAGTTAGTCTTCCAATTAAAAAAAAAAAAAAAAGAAAGAGAAAAAGAAAGAAAAAAAGTGAAATAATATATATACCTCCAAGGTATTTAATTAGTGTGGTTTAAATTGTTACTTTCTTTTCCTCTGGCACTGCCACAAACAGATAAAAATCTCTGTGGCTTTGACTAAAGTTCCCTAATAAATGTTTTAAAAATGTTTCCCCGTTTTCATTGATTAACAGATTAAAATATGGTTATGTGCCTAATTCCTCAGTTATAATAAAAAATGCTTTAAAAATTTTTTAATTACAACAATGGCACAGCATTGTTCTATGCAAATAATACATGTTACATGCAAATGACACATTTATTTCATTTATTTACTTCTCTGATCTTCATCTTATTACTTTGGTTTAAGGGTATGTTGTCCAAATATATCTCTCCACATAAATGATAATTTTTATGATCCAATTATAGTTCTTAATTATGATGACTGGTATGAAATTTATTCATCCATAGAGACCTATTTTACTACAAGTACATTAATCAGTATAATGAATGCAGGTGAATAAAATTGTAAACATGCTAGAGAAAATAGAAGGAAGATGCATAAGTAATTATCACATTATACAGCATTAAATGTTTTATCTTTTTTATGTGTTAACCAAGAATAACAATTAAGTGAAAGCCTTCTGGAAGGCAACATGAATTTAGCTACATTTATCCCTTCAGTAAAACATACTTAGTGAACACCTACTTTGTGTGAGTTACTACAGTCTACAAACTAGGAATACAAAAGAAACAAGACATAGAAATCTCTGTTTTAACAGAACTTAACCTTTGTGTGAAAGACAGAGATAGGTGATAAATGAGTAAGCAGATGAACACATAATCCATGTTCAGATATTGATAAGTGTCATCAAGGAAATGAAACTGATGTGAAAGATTAGGAAATTGATGGGCAGAGAATGTAAGCAGGTGTGTTCAGATGGCTAGGCACCGTCCTCCCCATCCGCTCCCTGCTCACAGACCTCATTCCAGATAGGGTGGGCTAGCCTAGGTCTCTAACACCAGTGCCAATTTGGGGGTTAGAGAAAACAATGATTTGAATTCAGTTGAGTTTACTGTCAAAAACGGGCAGACCAGAAATTCAGGGCAGCAGGAGCCAAAGATTCTGCCAAATCAGAGGTACCTATGCCCATGGACTTTCTTGTCTTTCATGTTGTTTTAGGACAATTTATTTAAAGATCCCTCTGAGGATCAGGAGAAAAACAAGGTGGCTAACCATAGTTACGTCTGTTTCTTGTTTCACTGTTAGCCTTACTAAAACTTTCTGTGGTAGTCCTGGCCATGCCCAGGCAAACTCTAAGTTGAACCCTAAATGAGAACTGAGACACAGAGGTGTGAGGATTTGGAGAAAGAGAACAAAAGAATCCAGGCATATATTTGAGTAAGAAGCCAAATATAGGTGGTATTTTGACAACTATGGAAAAGCGTGTATATTTTTTCTTCAAGTGCAGTGAGAAGTCAATGAGGATTTTTTAAGCAAGAGAACTTTATGATCTAATTTGAATTTGGACACTTTTGGATTATCACATTGGCTATTAAAGGGGAAACGTACTATAGGGACGCATGTGAAGCATGGAGTCCAACTAGGAAATTATTACTTGCACTAGAATACTGTCACTGGAAATGGACAAAATATGGCAAAATCCAGTTTTATTTTGGAGAGAAAGTGATAAGATTTCCTAATGCAATAGGCGTGAGTATTAGGAAAATGAAAATAATTAATGATGCTTCTGAGGCTCAGGATAAAGTAACAGCACAGGATGATAACATTCATTAGAATGGAGGTGATTGAGGAGGAACACCTTGAGGGGAAACAGGTTATACGAAGAATACAAGACTTACTAAGTTTCTGATAATATGTGTGGAGGGCATATTAAATTTAAGATACTGATGTCATATGCATGTGCCTGGAACTCAGGATACAGGGTGCCCTGTAGATAAGAATTTAGAAGTTTTCATAAGATGGATGGTATTAAAGTTTAAGAAGCTAGAGGAGATCACCAAACAATAGCATATTAAGAACAAAGCATAGGGGAGCCAGAAACAAGCTCTGTGAATTACTACATGAAAAGTAAGGGAAAGAAGGAGCCAACAAAGTGAGCCCTGATGGCAAATAAGAAAAGTATTCTGTCTCTGGAACCAAGGGAAGTTTGTGTTTCAAGACAGGAACTGTATTAAATGCTAGGATCAAGAAACATTTAATGTGACCTCTGCTTTGACTAAACCAGAGCAGTCCCAGTGGAACATAGAGGTGGAAGTCCAGTAGGAGTGAACAGACTACACATCTGGTGGGGATGAAGTTAAAGTCTGTTTATATAGAATATAATTTCTAAAATGTTCACTGTGAAAGGGAAAGAAAAATAGGGTGATAAATAGGAGCAGAGGTGGAATCAAGAATTTTTGTTTGTTTACCTTCTTTTGTTTGTTTCGATTTAAGAATGGATATTCCTTTTGTTTTTATGCTAATGGAAATGATCTAGTGCATTAGGAGAAATTTAGGATTCTGGGTGAAGATCATTTCCGGAATGAATTCTTTAAGAAGCCTAGGAAATATGGGAATTAGAGAAAATTTTGAGGATTTGGACAAGCCTTTGATGGGAGCAGGAAATGCAGTTTTCCATCTAAGAAAATCGAAGGCAGGAAATATAAGTAGAGGGGCAGGTAATGTAGTATTGCAAATATAAAGCATTTTAGGAGTCTTGCTTGTATCAATTTTCTTAGTGAATTGTGAGGCAAATCTCAGGGTAGGAGCAGAAGATTGAATTATCTCAAGTCTAAGGAAAGAAATTAGGAACTAATTTTATTAGGTAGGAACATAAATTTCTCGGAAAAATGTAGTACTGAGAGATAGTATTATGTTCTATTTACTTGATTTATTTATTTGATCCAGTATTTGAAATGTTTTACAAGCATTCATGACTTCTGGAATTCTTAGAAATCAAATAAATACTTTTACAGGTAAAAGAACAACTGGCCTAAAATATTGAAATGGATTTACTTCTTGACTGTAGATATAAAGACACAGATTGAATTTGTCTAACACAGTTATAGTTAAAGTGAGATGTTTACAAGTCCTTTAAAAATAAATAATTACAAACATGTTTTAATTCAATAACTCTCTCAGTGAATGGGTGATATTGATTCTGACTGGACTAGCTTCATGCCTGAGCATGTTGGGACCATTCCTTTAGTCCCACTGTATCTGTCTCCATCCCTAGACAGTCATGTGTCCCTAGAGATTTTGTATACTTTAATCTAATGTCTTATGTCTTCTGAGTATACATTAATTTTGAAAATACGTACATTGATCTATTATTAAACTTCCTCTTTCCCTGTTTCAACACCCTCTACTCTATTTTGCTAAATCCCAATGCACCTAATACAAAATATATTCTATACTTTACTCACAACGATGTTAATCACATAATTATCTTTAATAACAGTCAGTTGGAAATAGGCTAAATGAACTAAACTAGTAAATGATTATGTGAATCATGGAGAAATGTAACCTTGTGAAGTCACTGAAGTAAGACAATGTTTATGAACCTTTTCAATAACACAAGAGATTTTTGTTATAATGCCAAGTAAAAAAAACATAACACAAATTACATATGAACTATTTTTTAACACATCCTACTTGGTTCCAAAAAAATGTTCAGATAGCTTGCAAAATCCCATACTTCTAACATGGCAAAAATACATAAATTTGGGAAATGATTTAAGAGGGAAAAATTATTAGGGAGAATAAAGTGAAAACCTATTACATTTTTCCCCCATATTTGCCAAAAGATGCTACATTTGGACAGAAATTTTACTCTAAGCATCCTCAAAACCGGGTTTCCCTAAATGAAAAACCAAGATCGGTTATATAATTTAGAGCATCTACTAGAGAAAGTAAACCAGCTGCTCCAGGAAAAGCCAACTAAACCTGACTTGGATACCTGCTAGACTTTTCTGTGCTATCTCAGACTCCTTAGCACGTGTTGGGCAAATTGAGTTCTCTTCAGCAGGAAAGGAGAGAAGTGGTAGAGGAACATGTAACCAGTTTTCCTAAAAAAATATTGTCATAAATATACAATTAAAAAGAAGTGAATTACTCTCTGATTCATCAAGAGACAATCCCAAAGATCCCAACTCATGTATTTGCATTAAAGTGAGAATTACCACTGTTACTGCTGCTTCTGCTGATGATCATTATTGTTTCTACCACATTTTAAAAGTAGAATAAGTCACTAATACTGTTGGCCTATAATCATATTGTCTCACTAAATGTACTATAATGATAGTAACATGGGAGGATTGCAGGTACTCGCACCATTCCATGACCCCAAACCCTTGAGACCGAATGTATTTTCTAATGTATTAAAAAATTTTTTTTGACAAGTAATACAAAACATCGACTGCAGACTATGTTACACCTCATAAACAAACCTATTAATATTTCTGCAGGGGAGCAAGTGGATATTTTCACTTGGATGAAAAAAGACCAGCATTGCAGTTCGAAGCATGATTTGCCACCAAATGAATTTATAATAAAGCAAACTTTTAACTTTACTGTTTTGTTTTTATTTGAGAACAGTGAATATGAGACCTCGGCCTGAGCATTCCACGCAGGTTGTGGTAAAGGTGAAGTGTGGAGATGTAAATCATTTGTCCGATGCATGTAAAGTGCTCATAAACACTACCTACTTGTCTGACTTCCTGAAAGGCTCGGGGTCCCATCCAGCACGCTGTTTTTATAGACCCTTGTTATTGTGCAAACATGGAATGTAGAACATCTTGACATAGGTTTATGTGGAACTTTTGGGCTAAAGTAATGCATGTTTGACATAGTATGACAAACACCATGCTCTTAAGATGTGTACTTTAAAATGCCAAAAACGTCAAGCATTACCTTGCTGGAACAATATGAGGATGAAAATTATTAACCCTGTTATTAAAGGCAAAAATTGGGGTGTCTGGGTGGGTTTCAGCTCAGGTCGATGATCTCAGGGTTGTGAAATGATCCCCTCACTGGGCACCATGCACAGTGTGGAGTCTGCTTGAGTTTCTCTCTCCCTGTGCACCTTCCCCACTCCGTGCTCGCATGTGCTCTCTCACTCAAATAAATAAACAAACCTTTTTAAAGAAAGGCAAACATTGAAACACTGAAATCTTATTTCTTAACTTAATATATTTCAAGGGAGGGCGGGCATCAAATACCTTATTACAGCCTGGTC
Source organism: Ursus maritimus (assembly GCF_017311325.1). Lineage (NCBI taxonomy): Eukaryota > Metazoa > Chordata > Mammalia > Carnivora > Ursidae > Ursus > Ursus maritimus. The sequence continues at coordinate 62,170,818 of NW_024424452.1, forward strand.
ACCAAACAGTAGATCCGTATTCTCAGATCTAGTGGTAGTTTGTCAAAAGATCCAAAGTTCTTCAGAGAAGAACTTTAAAATTTAAAATATTTTAGCTCTGTGTAATGCCTGGCCAATATGATTTTACTCTTACCAGCCGGCCCAGCTATTTAGAGGCTCTTTCTTACTACCTTGGGTCTGATAACATGGGAAATGGAATCTTGACCACGGGAGCAGGATCGATGAATTAGCAGGTCATGTAGAGAAAAGTTTACAGGCCCATTTTTGTTTGTCCTAATTTTATTCAGAAAAGCAGTTATTTCAATCATCAGTTATTTCCCATCGAATGCAGAGACCCTCTCTCCAGTTGTTCATGCCAGGCAGATCTCCTTGGATTGGGCTTTAATAAGATTTTCATAATTAAAAATGGAAACAGGATAGGGCTGATAAAATGAGAACTTTGAATAATTCACTCTTAATATTTGGCTTTCATTTGATTTTTCAGTACAAAAGTAAGACAGGGGTGTGATGTGAAATCCTGAGACCAGAGATATTATTTTTATTCATTCAATTATTATTCATTCAATAGGATTTTACAAAGTGCACAGTACATCATAAATGTCCATGACACCCCAATTTGCCTTCCATTGAAGGGGTGGAATATGAATCCCGTGACAAAATTGTGCACTGGACTGGCCCCATGAACCAGGTGTAGTGTGTTATTTTTATTTAAGACTTATTTTTGTAGCCTAACTGACATGAATATCGTTAACCCTAGTTCTTTATATGATATAAAAATACCATTTAAATCTTTCTCTTGAAATTTAAGTTTTTGTCAAATGTCATCATTTTTTGATATAAATCACTGATAAAACAATACTTATAAAAAATGATTCCCTTCCTCTCCACATCACAAAATGTTCTTCGTTTTGATAAGTCCCAAAATAATTTTAACACATTATAAGATACCTTAAAATTTAAGATTTAAAACAAATAAACAGATGCTTATTCCACATGGAACTGACTCTTTCCTGTGCTTGTTCCTTTCCTTTTCAGCATCTTTTTTTTTCAATCACAAGATAACTCCAATCTGACTAGAACACCTGAAACCATCATTCTTTCTTAATTGGTGCAAAATAAAAGGAGGGAAGGGAATCATTAAAAATATCTTCAACTTTGCTTGTTTGGAAATTACTGAAAATATGTACCTATTAACTTAAAATGAACACACACACTCACACACACACACACACACACACACACACACATGCATATCCACCAGCTTCTCTCTCTTTTTCTTTCTTTCTTTCTTCTTTCTTTCTTTCTTCTTTCTTTCTTTCTTTCTTTCTTTTTTTCTTCTATTTATCATCATTTATCGATCGACTAACTACATACACACATAAAATACAAGCACTAGATATCCATACTTAGTCTCTTTTTCTCTCTGTCTTTCCACATGTTTTATGTATTTTTAGAAAGTTTCCTTCAGAATAAAAACTGTTGATAATCTGTTTGCAACAGATTGTTAGATTTCTCCACTCCCTATGGTACTTATTACTTACTATTTTGACTTGATAACCAAAGAATTCTGATTGATTCACCAAAAAAATGCAACAATAAAACTTTAAATAGTTAACATTTTCAACCTCAACTACTGCTCCTTATTACTTTTATTAGAGATTATTTATGTAATTATACACATCAATTATTTACTCACTTTGAATTTTTGTTCTGTTTGTGTTGAGAAATCTGATTGCATGTGTTTCTGCAGAGCTTAAATCATTATTATTCTCTGTGAATCCACAAAAGCATGTATTGAGGTAGATTTGCCAAGGAATAATGAGAGTTTTTTGCTATAATAAGACCCACTCCATTAAAGAAAATGTTCATTAGCAACATATTTGTTTGTGCCTTGAGTGAGGATTACATTAAGAATCATTATTTCATTTTGGAGCAGATGATGTATGAAAAACTCCAAGAAAACTTCACACCATCATCATTTGGGCTGATCCAAGTGATCCCAAAAGCATTGTAACATCTCAAGTTTATACGTAATGGACCAAGAAGAGAGACATCTTGTTCCTTATTTGTAAACCTGCTGTGATCAGCTCCCTACAGTCACCAGAACTGAGGAAAATTGGCCAAAAACACCCTTTTGAAGGTAGTGAACTGAGGTTGGCTGTCATGAAGGTCATTACCTCATAGAGAGCAATTATTATGGATGGCTGTTTCAAAATTGAGTCCTGATGTTGCTAGCATAGACAGAACTCTAGACTGAATAGATAATTTGTTTAGTGTGCTGGTTCTTACAAAGTTTTAGAAAGTAAACGTATCTGAAACATGATAAAAAGAATACATTTTCACTAAATATCATTAAAAATCATTTTTAAATTATTTTATAAGAGTAACACTAATTTATTTTCTATTTTCTATGTAGTTATTTTACTCACCTAACTTCACAGCAACCTCAGGAAGCAGGTGCAATTTATATCACTGTTTTACTATCAAGAAAAGAGGGGTAGAAAGATTAAATACCCTGCTCAACCTCTCAAGACAGGATTCAAATTCTAAAGGTCAGGATCATAACACTAAACAATAAATATACTTATTCTTTTCAAAAATAAAATCAGAGTTGAAAGTATTGAGCAGATCTAAAGCCAGAGACACCTGTTGATATTAGGGCACAAGGCTGGAAGTGTAAAATGGAGATCAAATCAGTGTTTGAAAATGGATCAGTAAACCAAATTATTGTAATACCGTATATATTACCTAATTTTTATTATTATTATTTTTTATATTCTCTACTCTTTTCAAAGCTAATTGGGAGGGGAAAAAAAAGAGAAAAAAGAAACAGTGCCTGGATATGTATTGAAAAAGGTGGAGAGGAATAAGTAAGTGTTATGTTAAATTATAAAATTATCTAGGTCAGCTTCCACTTCCAGCATATGGACTAACAGAACAGATTCAACTTCCCATCTGAATGAACCAAGAAAAAAAAGAAAAAAAATATATGAACCAACAATTTTCAAGACACTGGATAACAGGCAATGAAGGACAGTGATCTCTGAAAAGTGGGAAACAAATGAGGTGAGCCCTACAATTACCCCTGATTATTTTGAGGGAATTTCCAGGTTACAGCACAGAAAGGGTGAACTAGGGCAGAAATCAACAGATTCCTTAGCATGAGGATATGGAGCTGAAATGTCTAGGGATGTCTTGGCAAATAGCATATGCAAGATAGGAAGGAGAAAGCTGAACGGGGGAATATTTTAGAGAACTACACATGGTCTTTGTTATCGGCCTAATACTAATAGGTAAAAAAAAGCAGAAAATATAGGAACAAAGATCAGTTGGGAAAAATAGCAAGATGATAGATTAAACATAATCATATTACTAATCACATAAAATGCAGTGGCTGTAGCCCACCAACTAAAAGGAAGAGATTGTCAGATTGGTTGAAAAGCAACATCCAACTATATGCTCCTTTTAGAAAAACATTTTACATATAAAGATATCCATAGGTTAAAATTAAATGATGGGAAAATATATACTGTGGTAATAGTAGTCAAAGACAGCTGGACTTTATGTAAAAACATCAATTTCAGAACAAATAATTTTACCAGGGAAAGTAATAGATCATTTTATAATGGTAAAAGGGTTGCTTCTTCAAGGGGACTTAACAATTTTGAACATGCATGAACTTAATAACAGAGTTCCAATATCTATGAGGCAAAATTTCTGCAAGGAGAAATAGCAAATTGACAATTATAAACAATTCACAACTATAATCAAACATGTCAATACACTTCTCTCAATAATTGATAGAATAAATAGGCATAAAGTCAATAAAGTCAACAAGGATATAAAAAATCTGAACTCCACTACCAAACAGCTTGATCTAATTTATATTTTTGAAACACTGACTCCAACAAACAATGGTAGAATATACATCATTTTCAAATATACCCAAAACATTTACCAAGATATACTATATTCTGGGGTATAAAAGAAGTCTCAATAAATATATAAGTATTATCTAAGTACACCATAATTTAAGTCGAAATGAATACCAGAAAAACATAGAAAAATCTTTGGGGCACCTGGGTGGCTCAGTTGGTTAAGTGTCTGACTGTTGATTTTGGCTCAGGTCATGATCTCAGAATCCTGAGATTGAAACCTGCATTGGGCTCTGCCCTGCGGGTGGATCCTGCTTAAGATTCTTTCCCTCCCTCTGCCCCTCCCTCACCAGCCCCACCCCACGCACTCTCCAAAACAAAACAAACGAACAGCAATAACAAAAGACCTTCAAATGTTGTAAAACTAAATGGCATAATCCTAAAAATGACATGTATCAGAGAATAAAACGAATAGTGAATAGAAATTATTTTGAACTGAATGAAAATGAAAATACAGCATATCAAAATGTGTGCGATGGTGTTAAAGAAGTAACCAAGAGGAAATTTAGGGTCCTAACTGATATTTCACTTAGAAAGAAAAAGAGAGTGCATGTTTTTATAATTCTGTTTTATAAATCTCTAAAAATTGCAAACTAGTCTATAGTCCTAGAAAACCAATAAGTAGTTGTCTGGGGGTGCAAAGAGGCCAAGGAGGGGGAGAAATAAGTTTCAAAGGGGCATGAGGAAATTTTACAGGTGATGGTACATCCACTAGCTTGACTGTGTGGAAGCTTTCCATGGGTATAAACAGCTCAAGCCTTATTAAATAGTACATTTCAAATATTGAAGTTTATTATATGCCAATTCTAATAGAGCTGTTTAAAAAAATGTGTCTGTCAATGGGAGAGCATTAAAAAGGAGAGTTAGGGATACATGAAGAGTAGAACATCTCTAATTAATTGAAATAGAACTTTACATGCACTGGCACTGAGTTTCTTAGTAAAGACATATGCTTAGCTCTTTTAACAATGGAATTAATAATTCTGAAACAATTTATTGGGGCCAGCTTCTTTCTTGGTTAGACATATGTTGCTGAAAATGTCATTATCAAATTTATAACATTCAAAAATATGTATATAGTGCTTATCAGCTTTTGTATTGCTTATTAATAAGTTTTGACTTCATGGGCTTATTGAAATCTTGTGTTTTATCGAAAGAAAAATAAAGCAGAGTCATTTAAGGGCAATAGAGTGGAAAATCAGGTAATGAGTTTTCAATTTAAAAAGTTGACTATGATATCAAAGTGAAATCTAACCTAGAAAGAAAGAAGACTAGGGACAGGAAGATTAGATGCAAGTTCTTTGAAATAATCCAGGTTAGAGGGAAGAATGGCAAAGGGAAAATTAAAGAAATGCACATGATTGGGGGAAAAAAAAAGTACTTACTGATGATTTAACCTAGAACAGAGAGTATTGGAAATACTTATATATCTTATTGGAAATATCAAGCGGATTTCTGATTCTAGAGTAAAAGAGAAAAGGCAGAACCTAATATGTAAATTTAGAGGTTGTCTGTCTATATCTGGCATGTGATATATTGAAAGTGGATGAGATCACTAAGAGGTTATGAGTAGATAGGAAAAAGTAAGTGGTGTAACATTGAAGTGCTAAAATTCAGAAATGAGAAAAAAAATCTGCAAAGAGTGTTGTCCTGGAAGACAAGCATATTTACAGGTGGGAAGGATGAACTGTGCCAGATGCTACAGATATGACATATAGATATGTCAATTACAGCATAAGTAGCGAAGTGGATTTAGCCAGGGTTGGGATTTTGCCAACATAGTGAAACAAAGTAAAGAGAGTTAAGAGAATTGCTAGTATTTGGCAGCCATGGATTTCTATGATCAGATCTTCCTTAAAGAAAATTATCTGCATGGAATATTGACTGATAGCCTCTAGCTGCCATACTTTGGATCCACAGCAGTGTATATACCAAGCGATGCTTCTCCTGGCTGTTCTCAGCCAATGACTGAGCATGGTGGGTATACTATAACTGGACTATTCCTGATTGATACAGGTTCACTTTATGAGCTACTTTTGCTTGGAGGCTTCCCTATTGCATTGAGCAGAAATTTCTTAGATGGAGAAGTCATCTGAGACTCTTCCTGTCCAATCTTTTCTTCCCTTTCCTTTCAAATGTCCGAACTGCACCATAATGTAAAGAGTATTCTTGTCTACTCCTGCTCCGCATTACTTCACCCTTCAAAGGAATTTTACCCAAAAATCTTCTGAATATCTAATATCTTCTTCTCATCTGCTTCTTGGAGGACCTGAACTGATACAGATGTGTGCAAACATATGATCAAAATAATGGAAAATGGAATCAAAGCTAAGTATGAGAAAAACAAATCTATGATGTGACAGTAATAAACAATGTAAATTTAGTAGTAGTAATGATTTTAGGCTCTTGGAGAATCAAAGGACTACTGAGATTAGGATATTAGGGAAACTGGAAAAGGGATATCAGAAAGGGAAAAGGAGGTGCTAATTGAAGAGTGAGGCTTTTAAAGTTTAATTATTGAGAAGGTGTAATTTGTCACTAATGCAATGATATCTAAGGTGTAATCATGGGAGTGAATAGCTAGGGTGGAATGAAGAGGGAATTGAAAAATCTGAGTTTTGAAATTTTCATCTACATGGATACTGAAATCATCAAGAATTATCAAAGGGGAAATTTTGAGAATTAGACATTTAATCAAGGGTTTTATCCTCATAGAATGAGGAGGCCAACTTCAGTGTCTGAAAATGTCTGCAATGTGGAGAAACATTGGATAGGTTTACTCTGATATCAGATTCAACAGTATGATTTGAGAAAGAATAGAAGGTTCTAAAAGTAGCACTGATGCTACTACTAGCAATTTAAAATCAATGGAGTACACAGACAAGTCCTAAGGGTATGAATAGGGCACTGCAGCATGTGGGGACAGAGTCAATGAATTTTAGTGCATTTTTGCAGAAAATGTCTCATTGTATTGACATAATTGAAGATTCTAGTTGAGTTATTCTGTTCTAAACTGTCTTCTCTTAGAATCTATCCACTCAAAATTTACTCTCAGATTATGCCTACTACTCTTATTTTGAGAAAAACAAAATTTAACCCTATTGTTATGAAAAATGATTTTTTCAATATAGAAAATTAACACAACCCCAGGTAATAGTGTATTAATGTGTTAATTACTAATACCCATGGAGAATTCATATTAGATTAGACTTAACATCTGCATTAAAGTGTAGTTACCCAGAAGCAATAGTATTTATTACTATACTGAAAGGTACTGATCTATAGTTCACTGCCATATTGTAAGGACTGTAAATAAAAAGAAGACAAAGAAGAAAATTAAGTAAAAGATCAAACATCACCTATTTAATAATATAAATGATTATATATTTTTGTCATTGTGTGTATAGGGCATAAATGTAAATAAGACCAAAATGAAATTAAAGCATTAGTTGGGCTAGAACAAGAAAAATGAGCACCACAGATAGAAAATGAAAAACAAAAAAAATATGAAAACAATGATTGATCCTCGATATTTGAAATTTCTACCAGTAACTACCCCAAGTTGCACATATATAAATAAATGCTACTCTTATGTATAATCAACAACATCATAACATTGTATAATAAAAGGATAAATATTTGTCTTATTGTGTCTGTATCAGAATATTGAATGCGTGTCAGGTAACTCTCTCCTCCTAACCATGAACACTCCACGATGCCTTCCCACCTCACCTTTGTACATGTTGCCTCTTAGACCTTTCTCTATATTACTTTTATAACTCCCCAGCATGCCATCTTATTTTTTAAATTTTTACTGCAATATCAATTTTCCTTAGAATGAATGTCAAAATTTAACTTTCCCTAGCATGTGCTGTGTAGTTGCTTGTTAGCACTTTTAGTTGGAAGTCTACTGACTTTTATTATAGTAATGCACACAGTGACTGTTTCCTTCTATAAGATGCACACTTCAGCTGGAAAAATATCACAAGCATGCTGATGTAGGGAAGGAAAAAAATAAATTTCCCTCTACACTTCTAGGTTCTTGGCAGAGATGCTTCCTGTAATAAAAGAGTGATTGATGGGAGAAAAACAAATTTAATTTTATTTCATACATATGGGGGTCTGAAATATATGAGACCCAAAGAAGTGACCAAAGTAGACAGCGTTTATACTCTTCTGACAAGGAAACAATAAATTTGTGAAGAATTGACAAGACAAAGAGGTTTGAGCTTGGGGTGGTAAATTAGAGAGAAAGTAACAACAAACAGGTTTTTTTTTAAAATAATATTTTTTATTATATTATGTTAGTCACCATACAGTACATCCCTAGTTTTTGATGTAAAGTTCCATGATTCATTACTTGCGTATAACACCCAGTGCACCATGCAATACGTGCCCTCCTTAATACCCATCACCAGCCAATCCCATTCCCCCAACCTCCCTCCCCTCTGAAGCCCTCAGTTTGTTTCTCAGAGTCCATAGTCTCTCATGGTTCATTCCCCCTTCTGTTTACCCCCCCTTTCTTCTTCCCTTTCTTCTCCTACCGATCTTCCTACTTCTTATGTTCCATAAATGAGTGAAACCATATGATAATTGTCTTTCTCTGCTTGACTTATTTTACTTGTTTACATAGTCTTATCAGCTCCAAATTCTCTCTTTCCCTCCTTGGAGGATGTCACCTTCCCTTTCATGCAGGTAGGACCCCTTTCACATTGAAGATTTACTTCCTTCATTCCAGGAGAAAAAGGCGGGCCAGAATGTCCTTGCATGGGCTATTTATTATGTAACTTTAACTCAAAATAATCACATTGCCAGAGTGTCATATTTTGGGGTGGCCTTCTTTGAAACCCATCATTTATATATTCCAAACTAGAACAACATCTGACATATAATGGATGATTAATACTTGTTAAAAGGAATACTTAATTTTGCCTTTCTCTTTTTTGTTTGTGAGACCAAGGGATATTACAAACAGAGTGAAATTCTCTTCTAGCATGATAAAATAGTTTTCACCTCAGGGATTTCATCTAGAATGTTTTTTCCCAGTCTTCTTGTATGGCTAGCTCCTAATCTTTCACTCTAGCTTTGCATCTATTACCTTAGAACAAGTTCAGAGACAAATACTAATCATATGAATTACAGAGAGTATTTAGGCTATGTAATAAATTTCATCATCAAACACGAGGTTTCAACTTGATTCTTAAATTATAAGCAATGAGGGTGTTTCTTCTTCATAATTGCACTTTCTGTCACAAAGTGCAGCAATACCTATATTATAGGTTTCCCCTGGGTCTAAGTGATAATGATCTTATAGTCCTAGATGGTCTACTTCATGGATTCTTTTGGCACCATTTTAATTCTATGCAGATTTTCCTCTCTAATCTAGCAGCAATATGAACTTCTGCTAACATTCCTTTCATTATTGTTTGTCAAGGAATTTTCTGATGAATTATAAAATAATTTTATTATTAGCCTGAGAAAAACTTGATTAAAAACATAAGCCAATGTCATAAGTAAACCAAACATTTTACCAAGTCAATTTTCAATAAAATATCTATTTTCTTGTTTCTTATTCTTTATTTCCTATTTCTAACAAGTCAATTTAGGGAATAGTTCTAACAGTTAACTCTACAATGAGCCAGGATTACAAGTTTTCCAACAGTGAAGTATAAGATTGGAAAATATGTACCAATGTTCATTTGACTTAATAGAGATTTTTCTGCGGAATTACATGTTTCTGATTGTTGTTTATTTATTAAATATAAATGAAGAAATAATTTATTTAAATTCAGGTAAATGAGTTTTAAAAACAGGAAAATGTTGATTTTTCTTCAACTTGTACTAATGTGCTTTACGTATGAATTCAGAGTATTTAAATAATTTTTATGTGATAAGCATTGTCTGGATTATTTTTTGTAATGATGAAAAAGTTATATAAGAATAACTATAGCAAGGAAATTAACAAAGGGAAATTTTGACAAGATACTATCACAGAGGACGAATGGACACATGTACTTATATATGTCAACAAGATCATGAAAAATCAGGCTCTGCTCACTCATATCATACAGCTTATAACTTAATGGCCTCATTGTTAATAATATTCTTTTTCATGTTTGAGTTTTTCACATTAACTTAATACAAAGTAAGAGCATAATAAATAAAATTTTCTTATTCTTTTGATAAGAAGAATCAAATGGCCTGTGCTACTATTAAAATCCTGCTGTTAATTTTGTTACTATCTGGGTATGTTACTTTTCCTTCATTATCTGTATGAACTATTTACATTTCCAGATTCCTTGCTTTTGTAAATCTCTCTCCTATCACTTTTGAGATGAAGATGCTCTCTATCTCAGAGAAACTGTCTTGAAGTTTGCATATTTAAAAAACACAATCATAATAACTAATATATTATAAAGTTTGTTCTTGTGATTTATTCATACTGGTTTAACAGAAGAGGGCTTTTCTTACTGTAATAGGATTTAATCCTTAAGAATAGTATACTTCAGTAACTATGAAAAACATGAACATTCAAAATAAGTACTATTGAAAACATATGTGCTATTTAGGGGAAATGAAACATTTTTGAAAGTATAATTATAGAGAGTGATTTATTCCTTTTATATTTTAGTTTTCTTCCGCTTGTTTTGCCTTGAGTTAAAAAAAATGCTTTTGATCGTATTCCTTTTGTAGGGTTTTGGAAGCCTTTGGAGAGAAAGAGTGTTTTCTTGTTGAAACCATTTATAGGGAAACTAGTATGTGAATCAAAATAGTGCTGCACCAGTTCCCATTTTATTTTTCTGGCCAGTGTTCCTGAATTCAGTAATATGCAATTATAGTAACTGCCAAAATGAACACTAACTCAATAGAAATAAGAAAACCGGCCACTGCTTCTGAGAAGTAATTACATAGCTGCATCAAGAAAATAAGATTCATCATGTAAAAAATACTAAAGCTAAGCTAAAGAGTCATACTGGAAAATTTTATGGCAGGACATAAAGGCTATTTGGATTGTTATGTGTAAAATAAGTCAACAAAAAACTGTTCAACATAATATCTGTAGATGTCTCTGAATTGCTCTTTTCACACTGTCATATGTAGGCTTTCTTAGAAGGACAATTTTGGCCTGACATGAACAGATAGAGGAAATATTTTTAAAAGGGTTCTTTAGTTTAGAAACCCTACTTCACCTTCATTACCTGCATAACCTAATGTTAAGATTATGGTTACTACTTACACAAAATTAGTCTTCTCCCTTGTGTTGGCAACCTGGGGAGTTTTGCAGTTTCCCAGTGCATATCCAGGTCCTTCTAGCATGGACGTTAAGAAAAAAAAAATTATCCTAGGTTTCCCCAGGGATAATCTTATGGGAAAGAACAAGCTCTTACTCTAGCAACTCGTGAGTGATGAACAGCCTGTGTTTTTATGATGTCCCACCTCAGAGGATCACACATACTCCCCAATGTGTTTCTTGTTCTCCCTGAAGAAGGACAGCCCTCAGAACTATCCATTCAAGAAGTAAGACCAGTATGATAGATGAAATTATTATTTACTCTTTAAAACAATTTTAAGTGTTTACAAAAGTAATTTACTTGAAAAGTTAAAGAAAAACATGAATGTAAATATTTTTCATCCTTTTATAAACTATTCCAAACAACGCAGTGGAAAAAACACCTTGTTTGGGAATTAGACCCAGATTATAATCCATCATGTTCCTTGTTCTGGGTCATGACTAGCTAGTGTAGCTTTAGAGGTGGATAAAACACCATAAAACCCATTTGCTTAATATTCTTTTAGGGCACTGTGGAGACATACAGAACCACTTTAGAAGCATATAAACATTACCAGATGCTGATTCCCTTCCACAAATCTGAAGTGCCTCCTAAAAGCTTTGGAATCAGACCCTTACCACATTAGAACCACTGCCTATTAGAGCCTAGCGGTTTTTAAAATGACTCAGTTGATTATACCTTTAGAAAGAAAATTTTTTAAACTGTAATTTTATTTTTGTGTTAATTGTTGTCCCATTCTAGTTATATAACTTAAACTGGGGAAAGTTCCAATATTCTTTATATTCCTTTCCAGAAATGTTTGATAGCACTCACCAGTAATATCATCAAAGACTAGTATCTATTTAAGAAAATGGTTTTTGTCTGCCTTGTAAATTACTTATAAGGATTGCTCTATAGATTATTTTTTCTTTAGAAAACAATTCACCTAAATATTTTAATAGGCATAAATTTATTACAATATGCTCTCACAATGTTATCTATTTACTCTATCCGAATTTATTTTCCTCTTTTTTGTTTTCTAAAGTTGTGTGTGTATAGCAATAAAACTTGCCAGTAGTTCTTTCATTTTTTTCTAAAATATTAACAGTGGGTTTTACTAAACAAAGCTAAAATTTTCTATTCTATTTAAAAGTATTTTCTTTTGCCTTGAGTTTTTGTTAAAATGATTCTCCTAAAATAAATCTCTTGTTAGCTTAGACAAATACTAACTTTACATATTTTCTTTTTTTAATGTACACATTGTCTTGAGTTAATCATATCACATATGTAATATATCTATCATTAAATAGTAGTATGAATTTTGATTCTCTTCTTGTCCAAGAGTTATTTTGAATAGTGTATTTTGATTTAATGGTGAAATAAAACTTTAGCTAACAATTCACATTTTGAAAAAGTATCCAGTAGAGGTAGGCTTTTTCTTTTTAAATTATCCAAGACTTCTTTTAAGATTTAACACATGAAGCTGTTCATTTAATGTTTAAATGTAATGTAAATGTAATTGTTTAAAAACAATGCAAATGCTGGGCTTGTGGATGTATGATTCCACATACATCTATTAGATCAAGATTATCAATTGTGTACTCAAATACTCTTCATTCGATTCTTTTGTTGCAGTTGTTTATTCAATTTATTTTTCCTGAAAGAAGCAGGTTTAATTTCTTCATTTTTATAAAAGCTTTTATTGCTATATTTCATATCTGTGTACTTGCATGTAGGTCCATGAATATTATGATCATTCTATTACCCATCCCATCCACAAAGGCTTTTACTTTTACTATAATAATTTATTATAATCTTCAAGATTTTTCTTTTAACGCTGTCCTTGTTTCATGAATATGACTTTCTCAAATTTCTCTTGTACCCCAAAATATTTTTTGCATTTCCTTTTTCTTGATCTTTTAGAGATATGTGGTTTCCAGCTGTTTCCAAGCTTGGTTCTCCAGTTCCTGTCTGTTCCTGAGTTCCCATTTCATCTTTCCTTCGTTGTGTAATCAAAATCTGGTTAGAACACTAGTTTAGTTTTATAATTCTGTAATGGTCACAGCACATCAGGAGTAGACATGGGAACCACAGATGTTACAAGTGTAATTAAGGAGGATTAGACATGTTTTACTCAAAAAGAGTCTACGTCATTTTGAAAAACTATATATATATATATATATATAT
>NW_024424452.1:62184234-62194012 GCF_017311325.1 Ursus maritimus
ACACACAGAGAGAGAGTCATGTATTTGGGACACAGTACAGATAAGAATTTACCAAAATATGTTTTATTTATTTAACATTCAAGCATTGCTAAAAGTCACCATTTTATTGTGGTTTTCCATGACCTCTTGTTTTTTAAAATTGCAAACTAACATATACAGCAAGCATACATTTTCAGAAATTTTGTTTTCTGCTTTTCATCTAGTTCCTGGAAAAGTGCCTAGTAAATAGTAAGAGTAAAAATAAAAATTAAAAGAGTAAAAATTAATAAATAAATTAAGACGTTTAAAAATACTAGAGAATGGGGAAAAAGTTTAGGTAGTCTCTAAGTACAGAGAAAATTTCATAATAATGTTATCCCTATCTGAACTGCTTAACTTCTTTGAAGTGTATTTAATGTGATAATTACAAATTAAATTACATTAATGTTACTCTACTATTTTCTCTATGTTTATCTTATAGACTAAGAAAAACAAAATTATCTGAAGAAAATTGACTTAATGTGTGCCCTCTGCTGCTTTTTCCTATTACAAAAGACTTTTCCCCGACAAAAAGAAAAGTTAAAAATGATGAAAAATTAATATCCTTTTGACAATGACAGTATATTTTTATTTCTATCATGTCCTTAAATGTCTTGATAAACTATAGCTTCCATAATATTGTGAGAGCTGAGTGCCTCTTTAAACACACCATAAATTTTTTAGTACATAAGAACTATAATAATGTTTTTCCTGAGCTTCCTATTTTTAGAATTTTAAAATAGAACGTATAATCCTAAAGTTACAACTGGTCTGATTTAATACTATTTGTCTTGATTTATATAACTAAACTCAATATGATGTTGAAGTATAGATTTTTTTTAAAGTGCTCTACTGTGTTTTGCTTCAAAGTGTTCTTCTGTTCTCTCTGTACTAAGGCTTTCAGCTTAATGTTAAAGATCTTATTCCCTCTTGGACCCAATTTAATCAGAATTTTACCTGCACTACCCCAAGAGAACTCTTTGCCAAGGTCACCGTTGGTTTCCATATTATTAAATCCAACCACCAGTTCTCAGTTCTTATCTTACTGTCAATAGAATTTGACATAGGAAATCAGTCCTTCTATTTTTCTCCTGGCCTAAAGAACGTTTTTTTTTTTCTTGAATTAACCCCTACTTTCACTGCCCACTTCTTTTAGTCTTAGTCTCCTTACTTCTTCCTCTTCTACTCAACTTCCTAATGTTGGCAGGGTCCAAGGTTAGGTATTGATTTCTCATCTCTTCTCAATCTATACTCACTGCCTTGGTGATCTCAACCAGTCTAATTACAAAGGACCTTCTTCATTTTTATCTCTAGCATGAACTCACCCCACAATTCAGTCTAATATATCCAACTATATACTTAGTATCTAATGTTTTATATCTAAAAGATATCTCATGTGTAGTATGTCAAAACTAAACTGATCTTCCTCAAACTTACCCATTTGCAGTTGTAACTATCATGATTAATGGCAATGTTGTCATTTCATATGCTCAAGTCAAGAACTTTAGAATCTTTTTTGATCAGTCTTTTTGTCATATCATCCATGCAATCTATTAGAAATTTACATTGGAAACCAGGGATGTACTGTATGGTGACTAACATAATATAATAAAAAAACATTAAAATAAAAAAAAAGAAATTTCTGATAGCTGTATCTTCCAAACATACCCATAATTCAACCACTTTATTCTACCTACCCCAATTGTTGCCATTATGGTCCAAACCATCATGATACATCATCTGGATAACTAAAAGAGCCCCATTATAGAACACTGATGTGTGTTCACCCATGCACTCTTATTGTCTCTGTTCTATAACTAGACTGATTGCTTCAAAAATCTAAATATAGTTATGCAACTCCTTTCCTAAAAACCCTGGATGTTGGAAAATCCTTACAATGGCCTAAGAAGCCTTATATGTTCTGGCCCCCTTGTTACCTCTCTAATTAGCCATTATTCACTCAACTCCAGTCACACTTGCCTCTTGACTGATCTTGAAAACATGTCTAGGGTATTCACATTAGTTATGCTTTTTGCCAGTAGGTTCTTTCCTCAGACATCTTTATGACTCAAAGATTACCTTCCCAGCATTCTCAAAACAAGACCCTCTATTCAAAATCACAAATCATCCCCCTTTCCAATACTCCTAATGCTCCTATGACACTTATTTACTTCCCTGTATTTATCTTATAAAAATTTTAAAATGTGGTCTGCAGCACTCAGGGAGTCCTTTAGAACTTTATAGGTCATCTGGAATACCAAACTATTTTCATAGTAATATGATGATATTATTTGCCTTTTTCACTGTGTTATCATTTGCATTAATGATTCAAGAGCCACAGTGGGTAAAACCACAGGCATCTTGTCACAGATAAAGGGATGACACTGCACTGTACTAGTAGACTAGAAGGCCACATGTACTGGTAGTCGTTGTATTGTTCACCACCATGCACCCTTAAGTTTTTAAAGCTACTTTCATTTAAGAATGCTCTTGACAAAATGATAGGAATTATTAATTTTACTGTATCTGAATCCCAAAATACACATCATTTAATAGTCTATATGATGATATGGGAAATGTCCTTAAAGCACTTCTGTACAAAGTATATTTCAACTAAAAGCACTTTAGCAATTATTTGTGATGCAAGCTGAACTAGGCACTTTTTAATGAATATTTATTTTTACTAGAAAGGACAAGTGACAGACAAACTATGGTTATTCAGACTTGGATATTTCCAGATATTTCTTTAAAATGAAGTACGTAACTCTATCACTTAAAGGAAAACACCTGACAGAATTTCTTGCCTATTGTATGGATCTGAGCCTATGAATAGCGATGTTCTTAGCTAGGAATGCCCAAGGCATTTACCTGGGCCTGTATTTACTCACAGAGAGCTCCACAAGTACCACCCACCACCAGGGTCCATGTGGTTAGACCAACGTTTATGACTGCAGGACACACCTCAGCAAAATCATCAGGGAATTTTGAAGAACAAGATTTATTATTCACCAGTGCTGGAGGGTACGGTACACCTGAGGGCCACACAGTGAAGTTGCAGGACTGAAAGGGAGGGAACACAGACCTGGATTCTGCCTTCCTGCCTTTATTAGGGCTGAATGGTGAGATACCTAGGATTAAATGGATTCGCTTTTTATTGGAAAACAGAAACCATAAGATTGGGAATGAGGGTGTGAGAAGGGAAAAGTGGGGTCACTCAAGCAGTCAGTTATCTAGTTACCCAAGACTTTATAAAAAGGGAACTTCATGATGGAGCACCATGATTCCTTATCAGTTGTTTTGCTATTGCCTGTTATAAAGCAGGCAATATATTTATTTGAGATGAATGTCTTTGAAACAGACGCTTTGACAATTAAAAGTTTAATGTCATACACTTATAATTAAAAAGCCTAATACTAGGCATTAACAATGCATTGCCAATAATACAATTAAAAATTTTTAAAAAAGATTTTATTTATTTATTTATTTATTTATTTATTTATTTTAGAAAGAGAGAGTGCATGCAAGTGGGGGAGGGGAAGGTGGTGGGAAGGAGAGGGAAAGAATCTCAAGCAGACTCTGTACTGAGCACAGACCCTAAAGCAGGGCTCCATTTCACAACCCTGAGATCATGACCCGAGCCAAAACCAAGAGTAGGATGCTTAACTGACTGAGCCACCCAGGTGCCCCAATATGATTGAAATTTTAAACAAAAATTGGAATTTTGGAAAACTTTTATCAGTGTCTTAGTATTTAATGGCTTTTCTGATGAAATTGGCAGTGTTTCTTTATATTGTATAATGAAATGTGTCAAAATAAGAAATAATCTCTATTTTCTTGATGGCCAGGACATGAAGTTACAAAATCATGCATTCAAAGCACAAGATCCATTCAAACTGCAAGAACCACCAGTGGATTTTAATGTAAGAGAAAATGAGAATTCATTGATGGGATTTCAGATTCCTCACTGCAAGCCAGCACTAAGAAACTAATAGTTAAGAAGTGTTGGCATCATATCAAAAAATATATCCACAGTCATCTGAAAAGGTTGTTAAAATGCCCCTCTCTTCCAACTACACAGCTTCATGAAGTAAACTTTTCTTCATTTTCTTCAAGGAAAATTGCATATCACAATAGATTGAATGAAAGACCAGATATATAAATCTAGTTATCATTTAATCAGTCAGAAAAGTAGTCAGAGTTGCAAAAATCTGAAAATGCCACTCTTCTCATTGTTTTTATATTTTGTATTTGGAAAAAATAGGGTTTTTTCCCATGAAAGTATAGTTAACCTGTAATAGGTTATTTATGGCTACTTTTAAACAAATGCATAGTCTAAAAGTCTGTCCTATTATCTAATATGTTAAATATCAATAGATATCATCAAAAGACAAAAGTTTTTCATGATCTGTAATTATTCATGAGTGTACAAAAAATATGAAACTAAAATATTTGAGAATAACTCTTCTGATCTATCATTATTCATTTGTATATTATGCTTATTGTATCCTCACCTATATAAATTATTTATTGCTGTATAACAAACCACTCAAAATCTTAGGGGCTTAATCAACAACTCTCTAGACTGAATCAGCAGGGTATTTCTGCTGGGTGATCTGAGCTCGGCCACTCATGTATACAGAGCTGTGCTTTGAGGGTTAGCTGGCATTAAAAATAAATTTAAAAAGGAAAGAAATTTTTAACATCTTTGTTTGCCAATGTATCTCCATTGCATAAGAGAATGCCTTTCTTGTATTAGATGATCAATACATATTTGTAAAACAACAAATAAAATACAAGAGGTGTTTATCTGATAAAAATTAAGTGTCATATCATTGTTTTCTTGGACGTTGAAATGCATTATCATTTGCTGGATAAAAATTCTTAATATAGGGGCGCCTGGGTGGCGCAGTCGTTAAAGCGTCTGCCTTCAGCTCAGGGCGTGATCCTGGCATTCCGGGATCGAGTCCCACATCGGGCTCCTCCGCTGGGAGCCTGATTCTTCCTCTCTCACTCGCCTGCTGTGTTCCCTCTCTCACTGACTGTCTCTCTGTCACATAAATAAATAAAATCTTAAAAAAAAAAATTCTTAATATAATTTAAGCTCTTGGACAATCAGACGAAACTTGGCACCTCCTAAGCCCTCAATAAATATTTTTTGTATTAATAAAGAGATCTCATCAATGAATGAAAATAAAAATATTTAAAGAAATAGGAAAATTATTGTGAGATTTAAATAATTAATTACTTATTTTTATGCCTATCTGACCTTAGTTAATACTTCTGAGAAGGGTGATTACATAGACAAATATCTTACACAGGAAAAAATAAAACTAATTATGGATTATATAGAACAAAAACAGGAATATGAAAAGAAAGATTCATGTTAATGCTTACTTAACCTTTCTATCTTGTTCTTTTATTTGCTCAGTTTGCTCTTTTATTCCCTATCATTTTATACAAACCAAAGAGATAGTAGTGATGCTGAGGATTCTCAAAGAAAAATTAAATCATGAATTTTTAATTGCACCATTATTCATAATTTTAGATAATGCAAACAACAAAAATCTTTGCAGAACAAAATCAGTTAGTCAAATGATGTTAATAATTATGAAATTAAATTGTAATACTTTAAAAAATAGAGTACAAAATATCCAATTGAAATTATGTGAAATGTACAAAAATAAATTTCTGATCAGATATATTATTGTCACTCCTGAATGTGCATTGGCTTTTGCAGCTCTTCTTTTCTCAACTGCTGACTGAAAATAATATTTATAACAGAGATTTTCATCTTCACCTAAAAAAAAAGGTATGCTTAATAATTCTAGGTGTAGCAGGGAAAGTATATGCTCCCTTTATTATAGAAAATCCCTGTAAACAATATTCTCTAATCATCATGCATGCCCCAGGACCAGTAGAAACACAGACACAATTTTTTAAAGATCAGAATTACAAAACATTCTTCTTGCCTAAGGTTTCACAGTGGGCAATGATAAAATATGCTTGGTCTAGTAGCCCCTAGGTTAGATCTTGCCACTTGTCTGATGCAGACAAAATCTTCAGAGATCCACAAATGGTGTGGATTTTTAAAAAAGTATTCTCAGCTGAAATATAATGGTTATAACTACATTCAGTTCTTCAGTTTGACTAAAATATCTGTCATAGAGAAGAGCAATGAAATTGACCTTTCTGGGGTTTTTGGGTAGGTTCGGTATTAAAAAAAAACATATAGTTCAGGCCTTAAATTTATGGTTAAAAGCTTGAAAATGTGTAGGTTAACTCAAAACAATTATAATTTTCATTCATAAACAGAGCTACTCAAACAAATAGGTAATATTAGCATGTTCCAATCAATATGGATAAAATGCAAAATTAAAAATTGGACATAGTCTTTAGATCAGAAAGTCATCTCGGTCATAATTGTGTTCTTTTGATAACCTGCTACTTGCCTAACATGAGCAATTTTGTGCAATATTATAGGAAAAGAATCAGAAGATTATTGAATCTCCTAGAGAGAAGCAGCAGGAATCTTATCTAAGCTATTCTTGATTGTTCCATTTTCTTGAAATTTTGCTCTTGCAGGAAAAGAATACTTTTCCGATCTTACATTAATTTTTTTGCAAACCATTTTAGAACTAATAAGCATAGACAATTTTTATATATTATTTTTCAGGCTACATTACTTTATACTGCTATTACCAGAACCATGGAAAATAAAATAGCATGTGATTATTGTCGTGTTTACTTATAGGATGCTTCTGAACACAGAAAATTAAAAAAAATACCTTGCTATGCGAAAAGAACTTTAAAGTAATAAAAAGAGAATATATAAACTAGGCAGAAAGTCATTTGTAATTTTTAGAAATAAGTAAGTTAAGATAAAGGAAAAATATTTTAAATGTGGTTTTTATGTTTTAATAAATGTGTATGGTCCTAGAATATTATTTATTTGTAGGTGTATCTGTATACACAACATGCATATGCACACATGCATGTGTACACACACACACACACACACACACACACAGACACTACATATTCTTCTCTGGAACATAGAAGTTATAAAGCTAAATATGACCCAGCCATTGCACTACTGGGTATTTACCCCAAAGATACAGACGTAGTGAAGAGAAGGGCCATATGCACCCCAATGTTCATAGCAGCATTGTCCACAATAGCTAAATCGTGGAAGGAACCGAGATGCCCTTCAACAGATGACTGGATTAAGAAGTTGTGGTCCATATATACAATGGAATATTACTCAGCTATCAGAAAGAACGAGTTCTCAACATTTGCTGCAACATGGACAGCACTGGAGGAAATAATGCTAAGTGAAATAAGTGAAGCAGAGAAAGACAATTATCATATGGTTTCTCTCATCTATGGAACATAAGAACTAGGAAGATCGGTAGGAGAAGAAAGGGATAAAGAAAGGGGGGGTAATCAGAAGGGGGAATGAAGCATGAGAGACTATGGACTATGAGAAACAAACTGAGGGCTTCAGAGGGGAGAGGGGTGGGGGAATGGGATAGGCTGGTGATGGGTAGTAAGGAGGGCACGTATTGCATGGTGCACTGGGTGTTATACGCAACTAATGAATCATCGAACTTTACATCAAAAACCAGGGATGTACTGTATGGTGACTAACATAATATAATAAAA
The DNA here is from genome assembly GCF_017311325.1 of Ursus maritimus. Taxonomy (NCBI): domain Eukaryota; kingdom Metazoa; phylum Chordata; class Mammalia; order Carnivora; family Ursidae; genus Ursus; species Ursus maritimus. The sequence goes on from NW_024424452.1 coordinate 62,191,915, forward strand.
AAACATTAAAAAATAAAGCTAAATATTAAACTCAGCAATTTAATAATTGCAATAGAAAAATAAATAGAAAAATAAAATGTGTGATTTTATATCTTCCTTGTATTTCATGATGTTTCTTTATATTATAACAGTAAATAGAGGAAGTTCATATAATGTCAAAATTTCATAGGCCCAAAAAAATGTCTTCTGATTTTTTTTTTTAAAACTTTGCTTTTGGTCATGCTTTTGGCTCACCCATCCTACATACCACGATTTTATCTCCTTGAAGCCTTCTTGACCAACCTAAAGAACAGTAATCTCTTCCATCAATGGGCAACTATTAGACTTCTAGTCACCCTCAATTATTTCTATGTATACTACTGATATGACACTTTGGTATATTTGTATTGCTTTTGTGTTCACTTATTCAGTCATTTGATAATGCCTACCATATTCTGGGTCCTGTTGTAGACACTGAGGATACAGCTTGAACCAAGCAAAGATCTATACTCAAGGACTTTTCTTTGTACTTTAGACAAACTATATGGGGCGCCTGGGTGGCGCAGTCGTTAAGCATCTGCCTTCTGCTCAGGGCGTGATCCCGGCATTCTGGTATCGAGCCCCACATCAGGCTCCTCCGCTGGGAGCCTGCTTCTTCCTCTCCCACTCCCCCTGTCTGGGTTCCCTCTCTTGCTGGCTGTCTCTCTCTGTCAAATAAATAAATAAAAAATTAAAATAAAAAAAAAGACAAACTATAAAAGAGCAAGCATTTGTGTCAACCTGTAACAAGAGAGCAAGTAATGTGTAAGTGAGTAAGGATGCTATTTTTTAAAAATTTTTTATTATGTTATGTTAGTCACCATACAGTACATTCTTAGTTTTTGACGTAGTGTTCCGTGATTCGTTGTTTGCGCATAACACCCAGTGCTCCATGCAATATGTGCCCTTCTTAATACCCATCACTGACCTATTCCAATCCCCCCACCCCTGAAGCCCTCAGTTTGTTTCCCAGGGTCCATAGTCTCTCGTGGCTCATTCCCCCTTCTCTTTAACCCCCTTCACGTTTCCTTCCTTCTCCTACCGATCTCCCTGCTATTTCTTTTTTTCTTACCCCCCCTTTCTTTATCCCTTTCTTCTCCTACCGATCTTCCTAGTTCTTATGTTCTATAGATGAGAGAAACCATATGATAATTGTCTTTCTCTGCTTGACTTATTTCACTTAGCATTATTCTCCTCCTGTGCCATCCATGTTGTAGCAAATGCTGAGAACTCGTTCTTTCTGATAGCTGAGTAATAGTCCATTGTATATATGGACGACATCTTCTTTTTTTTTTTTTAATGATTTTTTATTATATTATGTTAGTCACCATACAGTACATCCCCGGTTTCCGATGTAAGGCTCGATGATTCATTAGTTGCATATAACACCCAGTGCACCATGCAATACGTCCCCTCCTTACTACCTATCACTGGTCTATCCCATTCCCCCACGCCCCTCCCCTCTGAGGCCCTCAGTTTGTTTCTCATAGTCCATAGTCTCTCATGTTTCATTCCCCCTTCTATTACCCCCCCTTTCTTTATCCCTTTCTTCCCCTACCGATCATCCTAGTTCTTATGTTCCATAGATGAGAGAAATCATATGATAGTTGTTTTTCTCTGCTTGACTTATTTCACTTAGCATTATCTCCTCCAGTGCCATCCATGTTGTAGCAAATGTTAGGAACTCATTCTTTCTGATAGCTGGTAAAATTCCATTGTATATATGGACCACAACTTCTTAATCCAGTCATCTGTTGAAGGGCATCTCGGCTCCTTCCATGATTTAGCTATTGTGGACATTGCTGCTATGAACATTGGGGTGCATATGGCCCTTCTCTTCACTACGTCTGTATCTTTGGGGTAAACACCCAGTAGTGCAATGGCTGGAACATAGGGTAGCTCAATTTTTAACTTTTTAAGGGACCTCCACACTGTTTTCCAGAGTGGCTGTACTAACTTGCATTCCCACCAACAATGTAGGAGGGATCCCCTTTCTCCACATCCTCTCCAACAATTGTTGTTTCTTGCCTTGTCTATTTTTGCCATTCTAACTGGCGTTAGGTGGTATCTCAGTGTGGTT
>NW_024424452.1:62194151-62195040 GCF_017311325.1 Ursus maritimus
ATTTTGATGGATTCCTGTCTCACATCGAGGTCTTTCATCCATTTGGAGTTTATTTTTGTGTATGGTGTGAGAGAGTGGTCAAGTTTCATTCTTTTGCATGTAGCTGTCCAATTTTCCCAGCACCATTTATTGAAGAGACTGTCTTTTTCCCACTGGATGTTTTTTCCTGTTTTATCAAATATTAGTTGCCCAAAGAGCTGAGGGTCCATTTCTGGGCTCTTTATTCTGTTCCGTTGGTTATGTGTCTGCTTTTGTGCCAGTACCATGCGTCTTTGTGATCACAGCTTTGTAGTACAGCTCGAAATCCAGCATTGTGATGCCCCCAGCTTTGTTTTTCCTTTTCAACAGTTCCTTGGAGATTCGGGGCCTTTTCTGTTTCCATACAAATTTAAGGACTATTTGTTCCAGTTCTTTGAAAAATGTCCTCGGTATTTTGATCAGGATAGCATTGAAAGTGTAGATTGCTCTGGGTAGCATGGACATTTTAACTATGTTAATTCTTCTGATCCATGAGCATGGAATATTTTTCCATCTTTTTGTGTCTTCCTCAATGTCTTTCAAGAGTGATTTATATTTTCTAGAATATAGGTCCTTTATGTCTCTGGTTAAGTTAATTCCAAGGTAACGTATGGTTTTTGGTGCTATTGTAAATGGGATGGATTCCCTAATTTCTCTTTCTTCGGTCTCGTTATTCGTGTATAGAAATGCAACTGATTTCTGAGCATTGATTTTGTATCCCGCCACGTTACTGAATTGCTCTATAACTTCTAATAGTTTGGGAGTGGCTTCTTTTGGGTTTTCCATATAGAGTATCATGTCATCTGCGAAGAGAGACATTTTGACTTCTTCTTTGCCGATTTGAATACATTTGATCCCTTTTTGTCGTCTG
>NW_024424452.1:62196439-62199079 GCF_017311325.1 Ursus maritimus
ATTTTAATGATGCCATGTTGCCTGTAAAGTCTTTGTTTCTATAGATTGTGACTTTCTGTTCTGTATCACTCTTGGGGCCTTTTTACTTTTATAGAACCCCCCGTAATATCTCCTGTAGGGCTGGTTTCGTGGTTACGAAATTGGTTAGTGACTGGCGATTCTGAAATGTCTTTATTTCTCCATCAATTCTGAATGACAGCCTTGCTGGATAAAGGATCCTTGGCTGCATGTTTTTCTCTGAAAGAGCTTTAAATATGCTCCCCCAACCCTTTCTCTCATTCCAGGTCTGTGTAGACAGGTCTGACGTAATTCTGATGCTTTTGCCTTGGTACGTGAGAAATTTCTTTGCCCTGGCCGCTTTCAATACTGTATCCTTGCATCTAATATTTGCGAATTGCACTATGACGTGACGTGGCGTAGGTTTGTCATGGTTGAGCTTGGGAGGGGTCCTCTCTGCCTCTTGGACACGAATGTTTGTTTCCCTTGCTAGATTAGGGAAGTTTTCAGCTACAATTTGTTCAAATATCTCTTCTAGTCCTCTGTTTTTCTCCACCCCCTCGGGGATGCCGATGATTCTGACATTGGATCGTTTCATTGATTCAGTAATCCCACGTAACCTACATTCGTGGGTGTGGATTTTTTTAAGACCATCTTCTATTTTCATTTTTTCCTCTATTAACCCATCCTCCAATTCACTAACCTGTCCTCTGCTTCTGCGACCCTGGCCGCCTTCTGCATCTCTAACTATAGTCTGTAGTTTAAAATCCAATTTATCTGATATGAGAATTGCTACCCCAGCTTTCTTTTGAGGTCCATTTGCGTGAAAGATGGTACTCCATCCCCTTACTCTCAGTCTGAATGCATCTTTGGGTTCGAAATGAGTCTCTTGTAGACAGCAAATGGATGGGTCATTTCTTTTTATCCAATCTGCAACCCTGTGGCATATATGCGACCATTTAAGCCATTCACATTAAGACTGAGTACTGAGAGATATGATTTTAATGATGCCATGTTGCCAGTAAAGTCTTTGTTTGTATTGGCTGTGACTTTCTGTTCCCTATCACTCTTGGGGCCTTTTTACTTTTATAGAACCCCCCGTAATATCTCCTGTAGGGCTGGTTTCATGGTTACAAAATTGGTTAGTGACTGGCGATTCTGAAATGTCTTTATTTCTCCATCAATTCTGAATGACAGCCTTGCTGGATAAAGGATCCTTGGCTGCATGTTTTTCTCTGAAAGAGCTTTAAATATGCTCCCCCAACCCTTTCTCTCATTCCAGGTCTGTGTAGACAGGTCTGACGTAATTCTGATGCCTTTGCCTTGGTACGTGAGAAATTTCTTTGCCCTGGCCGCTTTCAATACTGTATCCTTGGATCTAATATTTGCGAAATGCACTATGACGTGACGTGGCGTAGGTTTGTCGTGGTTGAGCTTGGGAGGGGTCCTCTCTGCCTCTTGGACACGAATGTTTGTTTCCCTTGCTAGATTAGGGAAGTTTTCAGCTACAATTTGTTCAAATATCTCTTCTAGACCTCTGTTTTTCTCCACCCCCTCGGGGATGCCGATGATTCTAACATTGGATCGTTTCATTGAGTCAGTAATCTCCCATAACCTACATTCGTGGGCTTAGATTTTTTTAAGAGAAGCTTCTATTTTGTTTTTTTCCTCTATTAACCCATCCTCCAATTCACTAACCCGTTCCTCTGCTTCTGCGACCCTGGCCGTCAGAGCCTCTAGTTTTGCCTGCATTTGGCTCATAGAATTTTTAATTTCTGTCAGATTCGCTCTCATTTCTGTCCTTAGGGATTCTATATTCTCAGTAACCTTTTCGTTAATAGTTTTTTCAATTCTACTCATCATTTTGACCATCGTTACTCTGAATTCCATTTCTGATAATTTGGTTACATCCATATCCATTATTTCTGTGGCAGAGGCCACAGACTCACTGTCTTTTCTTTGCTGGGGGGGGCTTCTCCTTCTTGTCATTCTGATGAAGAGAGGTTGCGGGGTTTCCAGAGCCCAAATTATTGACTGGGTCCCAGGCCGTGCCCCTTGTTTTATAGGGATCTTAGGGATGTGGGCTTCTTCTTTAAAGATTTTATTTATTTATTTATGTGGCAGCCAACCAGCGAGAGAGGGAACAGAAGCAGGGGAGTGGGAGAGGAAGAAGCAGGCTCCCAGCGGAGGAGCCCGATGAGGGACTCCTTTCCGGAACGCCGGGATCACGCCCTAAGCCGAAGACAGGCGCTCAATGACTGCGCCACCCAGGCGCCCGGGTTGTGGGCTTCTTGATTTTTCAGCCTGCCTTCTGTGTTCTGGGGGAGGGGCCTGCCGCGCCAATACTCAGGCAACCCTGTTTGGGTAGAGTCTCCGTGTCCCCTGCGAGGGGGGATGGGGATGGGCACTCTCTGAGCCGGTATTTCCAGGCTTTTGTTCTCTGGCGGCTTTCCCTGGCGGTTTGCTGTGCCTCTTCTGAGAGTCAGAGCAGCAGCGGCCAAATTTCAGCCTCTGTCACAGAACAGAGGGATTGCGGCCCGTTCTCTACTAATGTTCTGGCCACTTTAACTCTGTTTCTGTTGGTGCTGCTCAACCCTGCAGCGTCCCGGGATGTGCGCCCCACACCCGGCGTCCCAGCCCTCA
>NW_024424452.1:62199104-62205842 GCF_017311325.1 Ursus maritimus
CTTCCAGGGCGGCGCGTCTCTGTCCTTTGTGTTTTTACGCCAGCCGCCAGCGTCGCCGCGCGCTTCCCGGATCTCCAGTCTCAGTCTGGATCCAGTGAGCGCACTGATTCCGGTGTTCCGCGAGATGCCTGGTGGCGCGCACTGCTTCACGGTCTCAGTCTGCTGTTTTGCGGTGCCGACCACGAGCTCCGGCCCCGCCTCCCGTGCAAGTGGCTACCGCTTCCGGTGCCCAAACGCCGCGGCTCCTCCCCTTCCGCTTATCTTCCGATATCCGTGCACAGTTTCATACTCCTCGCTCGTACCCCGATACTCAGCGCTGGAGATGTTCATTTGTGTAGAGATCCAGATGCGTCTTCCTGTGTCTCAGGCTGGTTCTGTGGTTGTTTAGGCTGGTCTGGTACCTATCCAGCTCAACTCGGAGGACCGGCTGAAAACGGTGTCTCCTACTCCTCCGCCATCTTAACTCCTCCAAGATGGGTCCCAGATCAAATGAAGAGCAGTGTTCACAGAAATTCCATTCTTCAAATCATATTTCTCTAAGCATATACTAATGAAATTATGTCATTCTCTCACCGTCTATGCATACTACCTGATTTTTCTCTGTGTATAGCTGAGAGGACGCATCTTCTAGTTGGCCTCTCAACCTTTGTGAATTTCTTGGTCAGTATGTGTATGTAAAGCAGACTCTTCACTGAATAATGAGGAGGGAAATATCACTGTATTTCACCACCGCATTTCTGTAATATGAACGGTTGAGGGCAATACATACAACTAGTACTTTTCTAAATGAAGTATTTTAAATACTCCCAAAAATGCAGGGTTCATGTTCTGCTCATGGATGGGCACTCAATAGACACAGGATTTTGATCAGTTCAAGAAAAGTAGCACTTTGAAATGGGAAGGAACCAGCTCCAAATTTACATAAAGAAGGAAAACCTTTAGAACAAAACCAAAGCTCCATGGACTTAAACAAGCAACTACAATACATGGTAAAAAAAGTGTATGTAGTCGGGAACCTGGTGAATCCTTGGACTCTGAATTTGCCCAGGTCATGATCTCAGATTCGGTGAGATCAAGCCTCAGAAAATAATGGCATAAAACAACCCCTTTACTTTGGTAAAGTACTACTTAGTAAAACCTGGTCACAAGGTTAGGAATTCATCCAGGACACAATGCTGACATTAGAAAATGAAACGCTTCAAATATCCACACCCAGGATGATCCCCAATTTCAGAACTTGGGGTCCATGAAAATAGCAGCCCTAGGCCCAGTGCCACAAATAAACGAGGGTTTTCTATTTCTCAAATCCACAATCCAGAATCCAAGTTTTGCAGGCAGTTGGAAGTTCCTGGTACAGAACAGATTCTTTGCAAATGCCCACATCTATTCTTTGCATGTTCCCTGATCTATTTCCAGTAGGTATTGAGGGCAAAACTAAGGGGAGTCCATGATGCCAGTTGTGTAGCTGAACCTCTCAGCACCTCTTTTCAGATTCTATCTGAACTGAATGCCCACTTGGGACACCTAGGTAGCAGAAAATCATGAGGTTGTCATTGGGTGTATCTACATCTGAGGTCATACCACAACTGAGAGAAAAGAACACCAGCCACTGGTCAGAATGCAGAGCCTGGACATAGAAGAGGCCCACATTCCTTTTTTGCATTTCAGTGGCTTATCTCTGCTCTTTTCCACAGTCAATAAACCTTCCCACAGAAATCTGTTCTGAACATTGAACTCAGGACTCAATTAATGATGCCTATAAGAGAGACCTTGTCTCACAATCATTAAGCAGTGAATCAGTAAAATGTTGTAAGGAGGAAATAAGCAAGACCAGACATAGGGGACAGTATATGATTTCTGGAAGCCTTTGCTTTTTTTGCACTCTGGGTAGCCACACCCTTTTCCATATCAAAAGGTTAAGACACACATTAGTAGTATCATTTTCCCCCACAAAGCCAAGAAAAAGGACAAGACTGTGTTACATGTCTTGCGTAGGGAAATCAAGAGACGAGAAGGTGCTAGTGGCTGCACCAACTTGGATTCCCACCAACAATGTAGGAGGGATCCCCTTTCTCCACATCCTCTCCAACAATTGTTGTTTCTTGCCTTGTCAATTTTTGCCATTCTAACTGGCGTAAGGTGGTATCTCAGTGTGGTTTTGATTTGAATTTCCCTGATGGCTAATGATTTTGAACATTTTTTCATGTGTCTGTTAGCCATTTGTATGTCATCATTGGAAAAGTGTCTGTTCATATCTTCTGCCCATTTTATGATTTGTTTATTTGTTTCTCGTGTATTGAGTTTGAGAAGTTCTTTGTAGATCTTGGATACCAGTCTTTTATCTGTAGTGTCATTTGCAAATATCTTCTCCCATTCCGTGGGCTGCCTCTTAGTTTTTTTGACTGTTTCCTTGGCTGTGCAGAAGCTTTTTATCTTGATGAAGTCCCACAAGTTCATTTTATCTTTTGTTTCTCTTGCCTATGGAGATGTGTCATGAAAGAGGTTGCTGTGGCCGATGTCATAGAAATTGCTGCCTATGATCTCCTCTAGGATTTTGATGGATTCCTGTCTCACATCAAGGTCTTTCATCCATTTCGAGTTTATCTTTGTGTATGGTGTGAGAGAGTGGTCAAGTTTCATTCTTTTGCATGTAGCTGTCCAATTTTCCCAGCACCATTTATTGAAGAGACTGTCTTTTTTCCACTGGATGTTTTTCCTGCTTTGTCAAAAATTAGTTGCCCAAAGAGCTGAGGGTCCATTTCTGGGTTCTCTATTCTGTTCCATTGGTCTATGTGTCTGTTTTTGTGCCAGTACCATGCTTTCTGATTGCAGCTTTGTAGTTCAGCTTGATATCCGGCATTGTGTTGCCCTTAGCTTTGTTTTTCCTTTTCAACAATTCCTTGGTGATTCAGGGCATTTTCTGGTTCCGTACAAATTTAAGGGCTATTTGTTCCAGTTCTTTGAAAAATGTCATTGGTATTTTGATTGGGATAGCATTGGAAGTGTAGATTGCTCTGGGTAGCATGGACATTTTAACTATGTTAATTCTTCTGATCCATGAGCATGGAATATTTTTAGATATTTTTAGTCTTCTTAAATGTCTTTCAAGAGTGATTTGTAGTTTCTAGAATATAGATCCTTTACGTGTCTGGTTAAGTTAATTCCAAGGTAGCGTATGGTTTTTGGTGCTATTGGAAATGGGATGGATTCCCTAATTTCACTTTCTTCAGTCTCATTATTCGTGTATAGAAATGCAACTGATTTCTGAGCATTGATTTTGTATCCCGCCACATTAATGAATTGCTCCATAACTTCTAATAGTTTGGGAGTGGATTCGTTTGGGTTTTCCATATAGAGTATCATGTCATCTGCAAAGAGAGACAGTTTGACTTCTTCTTTGTCAATTTGGATACCTTTAATCCCTTTTTGTTGTCTGATTGCTATTGCAAGGACTTCTAGTACTATGTTGAATAATAAGAACCATCCTGCTAAGGAATGATTCAATAAACCAGGAAATCAAAAATCAATTTAAACTATTTATGGAGACCAATGAGAATGAAAACACAATGGTCCAAAATCTATGGGATACAGCATAGGAAGTCCTAAGGGGAAAATACATAGCCATCCAAGCCTCACTCAAAAGAATAGAAAATCTAAAATGCAGTTCATATATTCTCAACTCAAGAAGCTGGAACAACAACGGAGGGACAGGCCTAATCCACGCATGAGAAAGCAGTTGATCAAGATTAGAGCAGAAATCAATGAATTAGAAACCAGGAGCACAGTAGAGCAGATCAACAGAACTAGAAGTTGGTTCTTTGAAAGAATAAATAAAATTGACAGACCACTGGCAAGACTTATCCAAAAGCATAGAGAAAGGACCCAAATTCATAAAATTATGAATGAAAAGTGAGAGATCACAACCAACACCAATGAAATTGGAAGGATTATTAGAAACTTTTATCAATAGCTTTATGCTGGTAAATTAAGCAATCTGGAAGAGATGGAGGCCTACCTGGTAACCTATAAACTACCAAGACTGAAACAGGAAGAAATTTATTTTTTAAACAGTCTAATTAATTATGAAGAGATTGAAACAGTGATAAACACCCTTCCAAAAAACAAAACTCCAGGCCCGGACGGTTTTCCTGGGGAATTCTATCAAACATTCAAAGAAGAAATAATACCTATTCTCCTAAAGCTATTTCAAAAAATAGAAACTGAAGTAAAGCTACCAAACTCATTCTATGAGGCCAATATTACCTTGATCCCCAAACCAGGCAAAGACCCCATCAAAAAGGAGAATTACAGATCGATATCCCTAATGAATATGGAAGCCAAAATTCTCAGCAAGATCGTGGCTAATAGAACCCAACAGTACATTAAAAGGATTATCCATCATGACCAAGTGGGATTCATCCCTGGGATGCAAGGGTGGTTCAACATTCACAAAACTATCAGTGTCATAAATTTTATCAGCAAGAAAAAAGCCAAAAATCATACGATCCTCTCAATCGATGCCAAAAAAGCATTTGACAAAATACAGCATCCTTTCCTGATTAAAACCCTTCAGAGTGTAGGGATAGAGGGTACATTCCTCAATATCATAAAAACCATCTATGAAAAGCCTACAGCAAATATCATTCTCAATGGGGAAAAACTGGAAGCCTTTCCCTTAAGATCAGGAACACGACAAGGATGCCTACTCTCCCTGCTATTTCTTATGTTCCATAAATGAGTGAAACCATATGATAATTGTCTTTCTCTGTTTGACTTATTTCACTTAGCATAATTTCCTCCAGTCCCATCCATGTTGCTGCAAATGTTGTGTAATCGTTCTTTCTGATGGCTGAGTAATATTCCATTGTATAAATGGACCACATCTTCTTAGTCCGTTCATCCATTGAAGGGCATCTTGGCTCCTTCCACAATTTAGCTATTGTGGACAATGCTGCTATGAACACTGGGGTGCATATGGTCTTTCTCTTCACACTGTCTGTATCTTTGGGGGTTAATACCCAGTAGTGCAATTGTTGGATCATAGGGTAGTTCTATTTTTAACTTTTTGAGGGACCTCCACACTGTTTTCCAAAGTGGCTATACCAACTTGCATTCCCACCACAGTGTAAGAGGGTTCCCCTTTCTCCACATCCTCTCCAACATTTGTTTTTTCTTGCCTTGTCAATTTTTGCCATTCTAACTGGCATAAGATGGTATCTCAAGGTGGTTTTGATTTGAATTTCCCTGATTGCTAATGATTTTGAACATTTTTTATGTGTCTGTTAGCCATTTGTATGTCTTCATTGGAAAAGTGCCTGTTCATATCTTCTGCCCATTTTAGGATTTGATTATCTGTTTCTTGTGTATTGAGTTTGAGTTCTTTGTAGATCTTGGATACCAGTCTTTTATCTGTAGCATCATTTGCAAATATCTTCTCCCATTCCATGGGCTACCTCTTCGTTTTTTTGACTGTTTCCTTGGCTGTGCAGAAGCTTTTTTTCTTGATGAAGTCCCACAAGTTCATTTTATCTTTTGTTTCTCTTGCTTTTGGAGATGTGTCATGAAAAAGGTTGTTGTGGCTGATGTCATAGAAATTGCTGCCTATGTTCTCCTCTAGGATTTTGATGGATTCCTGTCTCACATCGAGGTCTTTCATCCATTTGGAGTTTATTTTTGTGTACGGTATGAGAGAGTGGTCAAGTTTCATTCTTTTGCATGTAGCTGTCCAATTTTCCCAGCACCATTTATTGAAGAGACTGTCTTTTTTCCACTGGATGTTTTTTCCTGCTTTGTCAAAGATTAGTTGACCATAGAGCCGAGCGTCCATTTCTGGGTTTTCTATTCTTTTCCGTTCGTCTATGTGTCTGTTTTGTGCGAGTACCATGCCGTCTTTTTGATGATAGCTTTGTAGTATAGCTTGAAATCAGGCAATATGATGCCCCAGCTTTGTTTTTCCTTTTCAACAATTCCTTGGTGATTTGGGGCCTTTTCTGGTTCCACACAAATTTAAGGGCTGTTTGTTCCAGCTCTTTGAAAAATACCGTTGTTATTTTGATCAGGATGGCATTGAAAGTGTAGATTGCTCTGGGTAGCTTAGACATTTTAACTACATTTATTCTTCCGATCCATGAGCATGGAATGTTTTTCCATCTTTTTGTGTCTTCCTCAATGTCTTTCAAGAGTGATCTGTAGTTTCTAGATTATAGATCCTTTACGTCTCTGGTTAAGTTAATTCCAAGATAACATATGATTTTTGGTGCTATTGTAAATGGGATGGATTCCCTAATTTCTCTTTCTTCAGTCTCATTGTTAGTGTATAGAAATGCAACTGATTTCTGAGCATTGATTTTGTATCCTGCCACATTACTGAATTGCTCTATAGGTTCTAGTAATTTGGTGGTGGAGTCTTTTGGGTTTTCATATAGAGTATCATGTCATCGGCAAAGAGAGACAGTTTGACTTCTTCTTTGTCTATTTCAATATCTTTTATCCCTTTTTGTTATCTGATTGCTGTTGCAAGGACTTCTGGTACTATGTTCAATAATAATGGCAGGAGTGGGCATCCTTGTCATATTCCTGATCTTAAGGGAAAGGCTTTCAGATTTTCCCCATTGAGAATAATATTCACTATAGGCTTTTCATAGATGGTTTTTGTGAAAATGAGCAATGTACCCTCTATCCCTACACTCTGAAGGGTTTTAATCAGGAAAGGATGCTGTATTTTGTCAAATGCTTTTT
>NW_024424452.1:62205852-62274326 GCF_017311325.1 Ursus maritimus
AAAAAGCATTTGACAAAATACAGCATCCTTTCCTGATTAAAACCCTTCAGAGTGTAGGGATAGAGGGTACATTCCTCAATATCATAAAAACCATCTATGAAAAGCCTACAGCAAATATCATTCTCAATGGGGAAAAACTGGAAGCCTTTCCCTTAAGATCAGGAACACGACAAGGATGCCTACTCTCCCTGCTATTTCTTATGTTCCATAAATGAGTGAAACCATATGATAATTGTCTTTCTCTGTTTGACTTATTTCACTTAGCATAATTTCCTCCAGTCCCATCCATGTTGCTGCAAATGTTGTGTAATCGTTCTTTCTGATGGCTGAGTAATATTCCATTGTATAAATGGACCACATCTTCTTAGTCCGTTCATCCATTGAAGGGCATCTTGGCTCCTTCCACAATTTAGCTATTGTGGACAATGCTGCTATGAACACTGGGGTGCATATGGTCTTTCTCTTCACACTGTCTGTATCTTTGGGGGTTAATACCCAGTAGTGCAATTGTTGGATCATAGGGTAGTTCTATTTTTAACTTTTTGAGGGACCTCCACACTGTTTTCCAAAGTGGCTATACCAACTTGCATTCCCACCACAGTGTAAGAGGGTTCCCCTTTCTCCACATCCTCTCCAACATTTGTTTTTTCTTGCCTTGTCAATTTTTGCCATTCTAACTGGCATAAGATGGTATCTCAAGGTGGTTTTGATTTGAATTTCCCTGATTGCTAATGATTTTGAACATTTTTTATGTGTCTGTTAGCCATTTGTATGTCTTCATTGGAAAAGTGCCTGTTCATATCTTCTGCCCATTTTAGGATTTGATTATCTGTTTCTTGTGTATTGAGTTTGAGTTCTTTGTAGATCTTGGATACCAGTCTTTTATCTGTAGCATCATTTGCAAATATCTTCTCCCATTCCATGGGCTACCTCTTCGTTTTTTTGACTGTTTCCTTGGCTGTGCAGAAGCTTTTTTTCTTGATGAAGTCCCACAAGTTCATTTTATCTTTTGTTTCTCTTGCTTTTGGAGATGTGTCATGAAAAAGGTTGTTGTGGCTGATGTCATAGAAATTGCTGCCTATGTTCTCCTCTAGGATTTTGATGGATTCCTGTCTCACATCGAGGTCTTTCATCCATTTGGAGTTTATTTTTGTGTACGGTATGAGAGAGTGGTCAAGTTTCATTCTTTTGCATGTAGCTGTCCAATTTTCCCAGCACCATTTATTGAAGAGACTGTCTTTTTTCCACTGGATGTTTTTTCCTGCTTTGTCAAAGATTAGTTGACCATAGAGCCGAGCGTCCATTTCTGGGTTTTCTATTCTTTTCCGTTCGTCTATGTGTCTGTTTTGTGCGAGTACCATGCCGTCTTTTTGATGATAGCTTTGTAGTATAGCTTGAAATCAGGCAATATGATGCCCCAGCTTTGTTTTTCCTTTTCAACAATTCCTTGGTGATTTGGGGCCTTTTCTGGTTCCACACAAATTTAAGGGCTGTTTGTTCCAGCTCTTTGAAAAATACCGTTGTTATTTTGATCAGGATGGCATTGAAAGTGTAGATTGCTCTGGGTAGCTTAGACATTTTAACTACATTTATTCTTCCGATCCATGAGCATGGAATGTTTTTCCATCTTTTTGTGTCTTCCTCAATGTCTTTCAAGAGTGATCTGTAGTTTCTAGATTATAGATCCTTTACGTCTCTGGTTAAGTTAATTCCAAGATAACATATGATTTTTGGTGCTATTGTAAATGGGATGGATTCCCTAATTTCTCTTTCTTCAGTCTCATTGTTAGTGTATAGAAATGCAACTGATTTCTGAGCATTGATTTTGTATCCTGCCACATTACTGAATTGCTCTATAGGTTCTAGTAATTTGGTGGTGGAGTCTTTTGGGTTTTCATATAGAGTATCATGTCATCGGCAAAGAGAGACAGTTTGACTTCTTCTTTGTCTATTTCAATATCTTTTATCCCTTTTTGTTATCTGATTGCTGTTGCAAGGACTTCTGGTACTATGTTCAATAATAATGGCAGGAGTGGGCATCCTTGTCATATTCCTGATCTTAAGGGAAAGGCTTTCAGATTTTCCCCATTGAGAATAATATTCACTATAGGCTTTTCATAGATGGTTTTTGTGAAAATGAGCAATGTACCCTCTATCCCTACACTCTGAAGGGTTTTAATCAGGAAAGGATGCTGTATTTTGTCAAATGCTTTTTCTGCATTAATTGTGAGGGTCGTATGGTTCTTGACTCTCTTCCTGTTGATGTGATCTATCACACTGATCAATTTGCAAATGTTGAACCACCCTTGCAACCCAGGATGAATCCCACTTGGTCATGGTGGATAATCCTTTTAATGTACTGTTGGATCCCATTAGCTAGGATCTTGTTGAGAATTTTGGTGTCCATATTCATCAGGGATATCAATCTGTAATTCTCCATTTTGATGGGGTCTTTGCCTGGTTTGGGGATCAAGGTAATACTGGCCTTATAGAATGAGTTTGGTAGATTTCCTTCTGTTTCTATTTTTTGAAAGAGCTTCAGGAGAATAGGTATTATTTCTTCTTTGAATGTTTGGTAGAATTCCCCAGGGAATCTGTCAGGCCCTGGACTCTTGTTTTTGGGGAGGTTTTTGATCACTGCTTCAATCTCTTCATAATTAATCGGTCTGTTTAACTAATCAATTTCTTTCTGTTTCAGTTTTGGTAGTTTATAGGTTTCCAGGAAGTCATCCATTTCTTCCAGGTTGTTTTATTATTGGCGTATAGTTGTTGATAATAGTTTCTAATGATCCTTCCTATTTCTTTGGTGTTGGTCATGATCTCTCCCCTTTCATTCATAATTTTATTAATTTGGGCCCTTTCTCTATTTTTTTGAGTTAGTCTGGCCAGTGGCTTATTGATCTTATTTATTCTTTCAAAGAAACAGCTTCTATTTTTGTTGATCTGCTCTACTGTGCTCCTGGTTTCTAATTCATTGATCTCTGCTCTAATCTTGATCAACTGCCTTCTCATGCGTGGATTAGGCCTGTTCTTCTGTTCCAGCTCCAGCTTCTTGAGGTGAGAATATAAAAACTGCATTTTAGATTTTTCTATTCTTTTGGATGGCTATGTATTTTCCCCTTAGGACTGCCTTTGCAGGGTCCCATAGGTTTTGGACTGATGTGTTTTCATTATCATTGGTTTCTATAAATTGCTTAAGCTAATTTTTAATTCCCTGGTTTACCCAATCATTCTTAAGCAGGATGGTTCTTAGTTTCCAAGTGTTTGAGTTTCTTCCAAAAATTTCCTTGTGTTTGAGTTCCAGTTTCAAAGCATTGTGGTCTGAGAATATGCAGGGAATAATCTCAGTCTCTTGGTATCAGTTGAGACCTGTTTTGTGACCCAGTATATGGTCTATTCTGGAGAAAGTTCCATGTGCATTCGAGAAGAATGAGTATTCTGCTGTTCTGGGTTGTAGTGTTCTGTATGTATCTATGACATCCATCTGGTTCAGTATGTCATTCAAAGATCTTGTTTCTTTGTTGATTTTCTGCTTAGGTGATCTGTCTATTGCTGAGAGCAGAGTGTTGAGGTCCCCTACTATTAACATTTTATTATCTATATGTCTCTTTATTCTATTTTCTATTGGATAGCCTGGGAAGGCCTTTCCAATTAGATGCCTATTTCATCTGCTTTATGGAATTGTCACATACTTGTCACATTGTTTCTGTGACTTGTATTTCTTTATACAAACGCTAGACTTCCTAAGAATTACTGAAAATGCTTAGAGCCATTGATACCCATTTACAACAATTTCCTTCCATTAAAAGGAAACAGCACTTCTGGTCTCTCTTCATTCCTTACTCAACCTCCCATACTGGCATATATTCATTTTAGGATCATGATCCTTCTCAAGCTTAGCTTTATCTTTTCCTCTCCTCTTTTTCTTGGGAACCACTTCTACAAAGAACATGTACTCTATTATTCTCAGCAATGTGGTGAAGACCTAATCCCTATGAGAGAAGACTCAGAATGATTCTACATTGTTATGGACTGACAGGCTCTGTCTGTATTAGGGGTTTGTCATTAGGAAGACCAGTAGCAAAGGTATAAGTCACCATCTTAGATGACTACTTCATCATTCATAAATGCTATATTTTGCTCCCAACTACTTAACACACTTCTTTTATTTTTCAGTTCATTTGGAATCCAAGGAAGAATAAGGAGGTTATTCAAAGCACCACATGTAGGAATTATGTAGAAAGAACAAGTCTAGAAAAAAAGTCTAGAGAAAAAGAAACAAATCAGAAATCCAAGAGTGTATCTTCTCAAGGAAGCAAGACAACAATAGTTCATTTGACAAAGGGAGAATCAGGCACTGGATTTAATCTCTCTGAAAGATTGAGTAAAGTGAAGAGATAAAAAAAGTATGTACCTTTGGATGCAGTAACATGGAACTCTTCTATAACAATGGAAATGATCATCTCAGTGGTATGGAGAAAGGGGAAGCTATCTTAGAGTGAGATGAAGAGTGAAGGGGTAGGGAGCAAATGCCAACCACATGTGAGGATGGGTGTGTGGTGGTGGTGTAGATGCTGAAGACTTTTGTGAAAATAAGGAAGAATTTTCCTTTAAAAGAAACTTTTAGATTCATTGTATGCTAAAGAGATTAAAGAGAATGACCTCAATGATACATGAGAAAAGAGATCAAAGAGGAATTGGTATTTGCTGGAAGACAGTTTATCCATGGAAGAAGATGGTTTCAGTCACACATTGGAAAGATGAAAAAGTTCCTCTCTATCTAATCTAATATCATAAAGTGTGAATTGAGGCTATGAGTTGGAAGGAAGAGTAAAGGGGGAGAGTTGGAATTAGAAATTTGGGCATATTAGGAGATGTGTGTAATACCCTCTGTTGAAAATGGGGAAACAAGCTTCAAAGAGCTGATCAGAAAAAATGGAATTACTGGGTATTGTGAAGGACCTACTTGAGTTTGCTGTGCATTTAATGTAACACTATTCTCAGCTCTGTGATTTATGCCATTTGCGATGAAGCCAACTTAACAGCCTGTCTTTCTGGACTTGTATCCTCTGCGTTTTGTTTCCCCCCTTCTTCCTTAGTGTCTCATCTAATCCTACCTCTTCTCTATATTATCCTTTATTCAATCATTTCTTATAGAAATGGCCTTACTACCAATGACATCATTAATTTAGCTACTATATGTGAAAATATTTAGCAGTGTTTCCAACAAACAATAGTGTAATTCCAGTTAAAGTTAGGGTTTTTTTTCTAGAGATCTAATTTCCTTTAGGTGATATTCACCTAATCAAGAGTGAATTCTTAATCAAATGCTACACTAATTCTTAATATTACATGGAGACAGCTGCTAATCAATTACATAGAAATTTATTTAGACAGACACCTGCCATATTTCAAGAAAAGCTAAGCACTTAATTAAAGCTATGTGATGTTTTAGTAAATGCTTTCTTTAAAATTCTAAGCCACTGAATCAGAAGCCTTTTACTGAATTAATAATAGCTCATTGAATACAAAGTAAGACTCCATAAAATCTTTTAGCATAGTGTTAAGATTGAGAGATGAAACAACTAACATTAGAGGGAAGGGAAAAGCAAACACACTTACACTGTCACTTCATTTCTTCAGGAAATTTTGCTAAATGAAAATTAACTGTAAATGAATGCTGTCCCCACAATCCATATTCAACTTTAATTAAACAAATATACTTGCAGACTTAATGTGTGAAAAGTTGTGGCAGAAAATGCTACATTTTCACCACTATTAATTATTTTCTTCTTCCACTTAAAATAGTATCCGCCAAATTTAATCTGAGCATATAGCTACAGAGAAGACATTTCTTTTCCTGGATGCTGCAGCTCAAGTTGGTATATGATTAACATTTTAGGTCAGTAAGAAGTGAGAGGGAATGAAAGATGAAACGCCTCCTTTACAACTTTAAAAAGAAAACTCCATTCCAGATGGCATAAACTTTGTAGCTCTTCAATGAACATATTTCCTTTTCTTCCTAATGTACAGCTAGATTATACTTCCCATCCCCCCTTTCAGTCAAGTGTTCCGTGTGCTGCATTTTAAGAGAATAGAATGTTCTGTAAATGATCTGTGCCCCTTCCACTTCTCCCTGAATAGTTCCCAAATTGTTACTTCATGGTCTTTCCTCCTCCACCAGCTAGAAGAAGACAAGCATGACAAAACTGGAATTCACTTGTTGACAATAATGAAATCACAAGAAACAGGCCTAGATCCTTGAAGCATCTCTTCAGGGTCAAGAGATCCACCCACTGTTTAGGACTTCGTGTGAATAAGAAATAAACCTCAAATTTACCATTTCACTGAGATCTTGGGATTTTGGAGATGTAAACAGTATCTTCACTAACAGTTCAATGGCTTCCCTTTCTCACTTCCTTGGGCTGAAACACATGTGAATACTGGTGAGCCAGCCTCCAATACCTTTAGAATGACAGCTACTGGGTCCCTAGGACAGAGTCACCTGTAACTATGACACATGGAATGATAAGAAGTACCCTCCTACATCTGCACACTTATTTGAAGGAAAAACAAATATCTATTGTCTTTGAGCCACTGTATTATGGTAGCTCTTTGTACTAAATTTTTACTCTACACCATAAATCAGCAGTTCTTATGACTTGGC
Source organism: Ursus maritimus (assembly GCF_017311325.1). Taxonomy (NCBI): domain Eukaryota; kingdom Metazoa; phylum Chordata; class Mammalia; order Carnivora; family Ursidae; genus Ursus; species Ursus maritimus. The sequence goes on from NW_024424452.1 coordinate 62,212,520, forward strand.
TTGCATCAGCATCACCTGTAGGGCTTCTTAAAACGGATTGCTGTTAAACAGATGTCAACACTCATGATGAAGCAACAGATACAAAAATAGCATTGTAGAATATAGAAATTGTTTGTGTGACATTATTTTATCTTAATTATTAAAGTGTATTCATGCATAAGAAATGAGGTATAAAAAAGTTTAAAAGCTAAACCTTAAAATACGGTTGTGACACTGTGGATGTTACACTTAAGTTACTCTGATGAAACAGGGCTGTGCCCTATTGTTGAAATGCACTCTACCCTCAAAGTAGCATGCCTTCCCTTTACCAATTGTTTGAGTATAAAACCGTGAGCTTTTGAGTATAAATAAATTTCATTAGATATGATAATGATATGAGAATCATGGCTTCTTAATATTTGAATGTAATTATCTTCATTTCATTCTTTGAGCACCTTTATTTGCTTTAAAGCAGCTTGGATTTTAAGGAAGTCTGAGAGGCCAAGTATACAAGCCTATTCATCTCAATGAAAACAAAGCCAAGTACATGACCTACTGAAAATAGGTGTAGACGAATATATGGAATAGAAAAAGTGTTGAACTAGAACAAAAAGAGCCAGGGCCTTATTCTTGACCCTGGCATTAGTGGAAAAGTCAGTTCCATATAAAATGTAATAAAATTGTATAAAATGACAATATTATTTCATATCATGACGATCTCACTAAGTTTGCATTAAGTAGGTAGGAATGTCTTCTAAAGTGCTATGCAAAGGTGTTTATTTGGATGACCATGTTCATAATTTAAATATAGGTTAAGTCAAATAAGCACATGCTTCCTTTTATTAGGTGTACTCTTGCCATTAGTTTATTTTTGAACATTATCTATTTACTTAGAATAAGAAGCAAGCTAATTAGAAGTTACTTAATGTGTATTTGTATGTATGCACATTGACTCTCTTATTATACTTTTCTTTGCCCATAAAGTAAGGAAAATACTGTTTGTAAACATGACAAATCTAAGTATCCAAATGAAAACACTTACTCCAAAGGGAATTTTTGCTTTATAGACAAATTAAAAACCAGCTGTGCTAGACTTTATAGAAAACATTATACAGCAACTGATTTGCCCACAAATGAATCATTTCAATGAATGCAACACAAAATGCTGCAGGTGGCATTTATTTTGACAAACTAGCTTTATTAAGGTGGTTGAATTTTTAAAAAATGAAACTTCCTCTGTAAAAGAATTTAGAATTTCTCTAAAACGCTATCTTTTCAAGTTTGAAAGGAAGAGTTCTTCCTACTGTAATTTAGTTTCCTAGATTTTCTATTGCATTAAAACAGAGATACCACAGAGATAATACAGAATAATGCATGGTAATTTAGAGAAGAGTTCTACAATATAAAGTGGAAAATCCACAAATAGGAGTCCTATTGGCAACAAGCTATTCTTATGAAGATAGATAATTGATAGATAGAGAGGTAGATAGATAAACACTCAACAGTATTCATTGAGCCCCAATGGTGAGGAAGGCACTCTTAAAACTGCTAAAAAGTTCAGTACTAAATAATTCAGAAAAATCATTAATCCATTGAGTTTACAATCTAATAATAGAAAAACAGATATTAAACAACAAATTGTGCTATTGATATTTAATTATAATTTTAATAATTTCAATTATATATTTCTCAAGGTAGTCGAAATTAGTGTATTGCAATTTGATTCGACTTAAAAGTGCATATTTTTAACTGTGTGTCATACATGACTATAGAAGTTTTGAGATATAGCAGTAAATTTAAAAAATTAAATCTCTGGTCTAAGAGAATTCAAATTCTCATGAGAGACAGACAGCACTGAATAGAATATTACTAAGTGATCAGTGCTGTGAAAGAAAATAAATCAGGTAGGAGAATAAGGGTGCTGTAATTTTCAATGTAGAGTTAAGGAATTACTTTCTAGGATGTGCCAAATATTGAAGGACTTGAGGGAGTGGACTGTGGAAGGATATACTTCTAGGCAGTGAGATCAAGAACTATGAAAGGCCATGAGGCAGAAATACATTCAATGAACACCAACATTATTAAGATGCAGAGGAATAATCAAGGGGAAGTTGAATAGAAGGTAAAGGTAGGTATCTGTTATGGACTGAATGTCTGTGTTCCTTCCAAATCCATATATTGAAGTCCTAATCCGCAATGTGATGGTATTTGCAGATGGGGTCTTTAGGAAGTAATTAGTGTTAGATGAGGTCATGAGTATGGTACAATCAGGAGTCCAGCATCAGACATACTAATTCTAGATGATAGACATCTAATTTGAAATTTCTTATTAAGCAATTTGATAGGCAAGTCTGTAACTCAGGGGGAAATTATTTCCTGGAATGATACATTTGGATTCATCAGTGTGATGGTTTGGCAAGGAAGTGAGCTTAGAGGAGGGAACCAAGAAGTGATCCAGCCTTCCAATATTTAGAAGCTAGGAAAATGGAAAGGCAAAAAAGAAGAAGAAGAAGAAGAAAGAAGAAGAAGAAAGAAGAAGAAGAAGAAGAAGAAGAAGAAGAAGAAGAAGAAGAAGAAGAGGAAGAGGAAGAAAGAAGAAGAGGAAGACAGAAGGAGGAGGAGGGGAAGGGGGAAGAAGAAAAAGAATGGCCAATGAGTTAGGAAGAATAACATGGTATCCTGTAAGTCAATTAAGAAGGATTTTTTTTCAATTGCTTATTATTACTTTTCCCCATAAGATGAGAGTAACCCAATTCTTTAAATGCTGCTGACAAGTAAAATAAAATGAGAATCAAAAATTGACTGACAATTTGTTTTAGCAATTTGGGTATCATTATTGATCTTCATCAGAGCAAGTTTTGAAGTGCAATAGAGGAATAAGACTGATTAGATTTGGATCAGAAGGAAATGTTAGGAGGGTTCTAATTCTAGCATGACAGCCTGAGAAATCCTATGGATCCACTCCCTAGGGAGGCTGGTAACAACAGTGAAAACACTTTTTAAAAAACCATAGTCTCTGAGAAACAAACTGAGGCCTTCAGAGGGAAGGGGTGGGGGTGGGGGAATGAGATAGACTGGTGATGGGTAGTAAGGAGGGCACGCATTGCATGGTGCACTGGGTGTTATACGCAACTCTTGAATCATCGAACTTTACATCAAAAAATAAAAATAAAAAAAAAGAAACCACACACACACACACAAAAACCCAAAACCATTTGAACTCTGTGGTAGGCATTTTGTTCCTGTGATGTCAGAGTCCTGGGGGTTATCAGTACCCAGACTTGTTGCAGTATATATCAAAAATGACCAATTTCCAATAAAAACTTGAGGCATGTGAAACAACAACAACAACAACAACAACAACAACAACAACAGTGAACTATGACACATACATAGGGGGAACTTTCTATGAAAACAAACAGATGTCAAGTTAAACAAAGACTTCAAATTAACCATTATAAATATGCTCAAAGAACTAATGGGAACCATGATTAAAAAAAAAGTAAATTAAGGGATGATGATAATGTCATATCAAATAGGAATAACAATAAAGAGAAATTATTTTTTTAAAAGAACAAAATGGAAATTCTGACTTGAAAAGTACAATAATTGAAAGGAGAAACTCACTAGTTGGGCTCAACAGTAGATCTGAGCTTTCAGAAGAAAGAGTTGGTAAATTTGAACATGTATAGATAGACAATATATGAATCAAAGAATGGAGAGAAAAAGAATAAAGAAAACATGAACAGAGACTCAAGATTTGTGACTCTCCAATATATGTGTAGTGAGAGTACCAGAAGGAAAGGAGAGGAAAGACCAGATAAGAAAATTCAAAGAAATAATGGCTTGAAACTTCCCAAATCCAGCAAAAAACATGAATCTTCACATCCGGGAATTTTGATGAACTCTGAGTGAAACAAACATGAAGAGATCTGAGGCATCAGAGTCCAGTTCAGCAATCCATTGCATTCAAAGAAATAAGGCTGAAGTATCCAAGGTACTAGAAAGGTCCATGTGTAGAGAAAGGTCCATTTGTAGTATTCAGCAGCATAGCAATTGGATGTTTATCTGCAGGGTCACCTGAGGGGGATATACCCAGCAGTTGGCTAAATTTGGTGTGATGGCAACTACCTGGTATAGGCATACCAAAGATTTTGTTAAGGTGGAAGTCACACAGGCTACTCTATGAGACAGAGAGAAGACCAGTTTGATTCCCATTATGTTCCTCTCCCATATTCAGGCTCAAAGGTTGGAAAATGCTCAAGTTCTATCAGTGGCAGGAACTTTTCTTAATCGATCGTAATGTGGACAGTCTGTCCTTAAACATGAGAAAACTATAAAACATTTAGAATAAAACTTAGGGACAAATTTCTGTGACCTTAGATTTGGCAATTGATTCTTAAAAATAATACCAAAAGTATGAGCAATAAAAGAAAAAAATTAAAAACTGGACTTCATCAAAATGAAATCACTTACATTCCTGAAGAAATTATTAAGCAAAATAAAAAGGCAAAGAATAGAATGAGCAAAAATATTTGAAAATTATATCTCTGAGAAGGTACTTCAGTCTGGAATATATAGAGAGTCCTTCCAGCTCAATGGTAAAAAGACAACCCAATTTAGAAATGGAGGATTGGTATAGACATTTCTTTAAAAAAAAAAAAGATATGCGAATGGCCAATAAGCACATGAAAAATGCTTAATATCATTAGTCATTGGGGTCATTATTTCTTTATGGAGCTGGAATTTTTTGGTCCTAAATGAGTTCCCATTCTTTTTTACAACCTGGGATTTGGTTATTTTTATTTCGGTTATTTTTATAAATTTTGATTAGTCTTTTGGGTCCCCAGTTTGAAAACTGAGTAAAATTGTATAAATTCTGAAATATATACATACATATATAATAAAATCTTTAATATTCATATATAATATATCCGTATGTATAATACCCATAATATGTATCCATATCTATATATATATGTTATGTATACTACTCTACTATATATGTATATACATAAATATTCTATATATAACACAATGATTCTATAGTTGTGCTTGTTGTTGTTATTATAGCTATTTCACTTTGGTGTAGCATAGGTTTAGAGTTTAAATCATAATTCCAGTTTTTCTGCTGCAATAATCTTATTTAAATTACTTCATTCCCTCTACTCTCATTTTCCACAACTATTCTTACCTATAAGAACATTAACATGGGTCCTGATTTTCTGTAACAATATTAAATAAAAATGATATGTAGAGAGCACCTCCCCTGCATTTAAGATACTGTACAGTTTGGTTCACTTTATGTCACCCTTAGAGGTTAATAGCACATGAAAATTTTCTCGGTACATGTATGCTCAGTAATTTCAGCCAAAATCAAAAATTATGTGATAAAAATGCACTAGTCTAGATATGGTAACCTCCCTTTTAAATCAAAGTATAGCTTTGAACTTAACAATGGAGAAAAAACAAAGGAGCTCATTATCCATTCTATGAGTTATTCAATATTTTGGAATATTACCTTTGGTTGAGTAAGAAAACTTTAAGAAAGTCATTTTTCATTTCCTGAGAGGTGTAATTATTTAACTCATTAATAGGAGTCAGGCTGCTAACTTTTTGTTTGATTCATACCAAGTAACTAAAATTTGAATATTTTTCTAGTATTCCTTCACAATGCCAACTTTGAAAGCTGAGAAATGATGCAGGACAATAAGTTTGTAACACTAATGGATGTTCTTTTTTAATGCAAAAAGGGTAACCTAAAACACTTCTTATTAAAGAAACTCAATTCATCATAGCAAATTTAAAAACCTGGTGCAATCTGAGTTTTACAAAAAAGCTAATATTAAAGCTCTCATTAATCTCTCATCTAAGATGATAGAAATCCAAAAGTCCTTGAAATATGTTATTGCTTTTCAAAGTATTACTTATAAAGCTACTCCTTTTTCCAAAACGTCCTTCATGCATCCAAAGTCATACTAAACACTCAGCTTTCTTTTTCTGCTTCTCCTTTGTGCCATATCTTAAGGCTAACTAAAAATAGAGATAGAGCAACTGTGTGTTAAGACAAAATACTGATTGTTGTGCACAATAAAGACAATTAGTTGATAAATAATTAAGACATACTTTTGTTTACACATGTAGGAAAACATTAGCTGTTCACCTTTACTTTAGATCTCTCTTTTAGCCTACAAGAATGTGTATCCTCTATGCACAGTCTCATTTGTATACGTATTGTGTCATTTTTAGTGACTCTAAAATGCAGTTTTCCACATTATCACCTTTCTGATATTGTATTACTTCTTATAATCAGAGGAGCCTTATAATTGTAGCTTGGTGGGTAGGAATAGTAATGTAGCTGTCATTGCCTGGCAGTTGACTTTATTTTCTTCTTTGCTTATCCACCAAAGTGATATAAATATTTAATAAAAGTCTATGTAACAAGACTACGTTGTACTGTAGTTTAATTGGCAAAAGATTTTTTTCTTTCTTAATAGTACATAGGATAATGGTGATTTAGATTCAGTCAATTGTACCTTGGCTTTAGTACTATGCATGATAAACACATGGATACAGCTGACTTTGAATTCATTTCCAAGCATATGTACTCTCCCCATAATTTCAGTAAAAGTGTTTATACTCACACTCTCCATTTCCTCCTCGCCCATTCACTGTTCAATTTGTCTGGCTTCTGTTCCCAGCATTTGATAAAACTTTTGGGGAAAATGTGTATATACTGCATCTTCTTTATCCATTTATCTGTCAATGGACATCTGGGCTCTTTCTGTATTGTGGACACTGCTGCTATAAACATTGGGGTGCATGTGCCCCAATCAAATCACTCTATTTATATCCTTTGGGGTAAACATCTAGTAGTGCAATTGCTGGTTCATAGGGTAGCTCTATTTTTAACTTTGTGAGGAGCCTCCATACTGTTTTCCAGAGTGGCTGTACCAGTTTGCATTCCCACCAACAGTGTTAGAGGGTTCCCTTTTCACCACATCCCCACCAACATCTGTTTTCTGACGTGTTAATTTTAGCCATTCCGACTGGTGTGAGGTGGTATCTCATTGCCGTTTTGGTTTGTATTTCCCTGATGCTGAGTGAGGTTGAGCATTTTTTCATGTGTCTGTTGGCCATTTGTATGTCTTCTTTGGAGAAATGTCTATTCATTTCTTCTGCCCATTTCTTAACTGGATTTTTTGGCTTTTTGTTTCTAAAGATATTTCCAATCCTTTCCCCCCTCTTCAGTTCTACTGTCACTCTCTTGATTTAGATCTTCCATAGATAATTACATATAGTGGATTATTAGTTTCAGAAGTAGAATTCTGTGATTCATCAGTTGCATATAACACTCAGTGTTCATTACATCACGTACCCTCCTTAATGCCCATCACCCAGTTACTCCATCCCCGCCCCTCCAGCAACCCTCAGTTTTTTTCTTATAGTTCAGAGTCTCTTATGGTTTGTTTCCCTCTCTGATTTCATGTGAGTATTTTTGATAACTCACCTGTTTATGCTAGTGCAGAGATTTTCCCCTGTAAATCTAAGAGCAACAACCCAGAAGGTAGTTACAGTAAATGAAGGTCCATATCTAATCACCCTAGTACCTTTGTGAAAATACAGATGCACAGGAATTATGAGTCTACTGAATGAGAACATTGGTGGTGTGATAAGGCATATGAATTCTAGTACACTTTCCTAGATGACACTGAATGTGACAAGTTTGGTTAGATTTAAACTTTTAAGATGTCAAGAGATGGAGGAGTCAACTTCAGTAATTAAATACAAGCACATTAAAAAAATAATGGGTTCTATTTTTTATTTCCAAATTTTTTTAGTTTTTAAAGATAACATACATCGTTTTAGTGAGTGCATGGGGGATATGATTTTTATCAATGGTGATGCGAGGTGAACAATTACTGTACAAGATATTATGGCATTATACATCAAAATGCTTAAATATTTATATAGCTTTGACTTACTAATTTTACTTTGACAAATATATTACAAGGATATAATCATGGTGCAATGCCAAATCACTTTTCAGTAATAACACAATGGTGTTTAAAGTCTCCATGTTTTGATCAAGGCAATTATCTTTCCTAGAATATCCCTAATTCCCTTCCATTATAGAAATAAGAGCAGATATTTTCTTATTTATCTTTTTAATCATTTTATAATTCCTTGGAACACGTATTTCCTTAGTGAATGAAAATAAAAGCTGCATCTGATTCTTTGGATCAAGAACGTTATATGTCATATTGGTCTACATATTTTCCTCCACAGACGTTTATCATGTACAGTTTGTTTTTTAATTAAAAAATAGATCTGTTGTTTTTAAAAATAGCCCAGTAGTTTATATAATGTTTGAAATAGCCCAGGAGTTTACATTTCCTTTCTTGCTTCTATTACTTGCACAAAATTGATCCTGAGAATAAATTCTCATGGAAGCTCGAATGCATCATATGCTAAGGATGTGTTACTCTCCAAGCAATCACTGAATTGAGCCAACTTTTCTGTTTGATTATTTGTTTTTTAATTAGTGTGGTTGATATACTGTCAACAACCTCCTGCCTCTCTGAAATGGCTTAGTGAGCTCATGTGGGTTTTATCTCAGAAGTTAAATTTTCCAAAATTACTTAGGGATTAATTAGTTTTTTTTTCTTTCTAATTAGAAAATTGCTGTTGATTTCTGGGATAGTGTAGGAAAGTTCCTAGCTGCCTGAGGCCACATCCAGAATGATGATGGAATCACATGTGCCCAAAGGAGGGCAAGTTGGGTATGTATGTGTCTTCTTGATGGTTTGTGAGTTTATGAGCAATGAGACAAAAAAAGATGGGAATAAAGTCGCTCTGCCAAATTTCCTGTTTTAATTATTTTTCGTATTCAGTCTAAATGTGTATTTGAATAATGTTTCTTGATATTTTCAAGTGAATGTACAAATATATAATTCAACAAGGAGTTTCGAATTCTTACACTGTACTGAGGTAAGAAATAATACTTAAACACACACACTCACACAAAAGATCCCCTCAAATTGTTGAGGGCTGACTGACATGTTGCCTAAGACTGAATGTCATTTTTGTAGCTACTTTAAGCAGAAATAAATCAATGTGTAAAATTTCAAGCAGATAGTTTTCATCTCTCTGAAAAAGAAATGTCCCAACATGCAAAGCTGCAGAGAAAGGAAATGTGCATTATTATTAAGTGGCAATTTCTGATTGGAAGTTATGGCTAATTAAATTCTAAATTTATGTACAGTAAAATTCATTCTTTGTGGTGCATGGCTGTTTGTTTCAACAAACATGGTATTGCCATTTTTGTCAGTTTTTAGCCATTGGAATCCATGTGCAGTGGTTATGACACTGCAGTTAGACTACGCATACCTTTTATGACTAATGAAGGTAAGAACTTCTTTATTCTTTTTTGCCATTCATATATCTTCTTTAGTGGAATTTGTATTCAAATATTTTGCCCACTTCTTTATTGTGTTGTTCGTTTTCATACTGTTGAGTTTTGAGAGTTATTTTAGTATTCTGGATACAAGTCCTTTCTCAGATACATAATTTACAAACATTTTCTCCTGGTCTATTGCTTGTTTCTTTCATTTTCTTTAGAATCTATTTCAATAGAACCAAAGTTTTCATTTTTTTAAGTATAATTTATTAATATTTTCTTTTCATGAACCGTTTTTATTGACGTATCTAAGACTTCTTTGCCTATTCCAGAGTCACAAAGGTTTATGAAAACTTTTGTAAAAAGTTTTATATTTAGGTCTCTAGTCCAATTTTACTTAATATTTTAATAAATTTGAGTCTATGTTTTAGCATGTAGACATTCCATTTTTACAGCACCGTTTTTTTAAAAAAGATTTCTTATTCTATTGATTTGTCTTTAGATCTTGTCAAAAATCAGCTGACTGTGTTTCTGTAGGTCTATTTCTGGACTCTCTATTCTGTGCCATTGATATATAAGTGTATCCTTTGACAATCCTTCACTGTCTTGAGTGTCTTGATAACCTCATCTTCCGAATAGGTCTTAAATCAGGTAGTATGAACTTTCAACTTTTATTTTTGAAAAAATTATCTTGAACATTCTTGTTCCTTTGTCTTTCCCTGTAAATTTTAGAATTAACTTGTGGTCTGCAGAAAAAATCTGCTATATTTTATTAGAATTGCATTGAATCTATAAATTTAAGAAAAATTGACATCATATTTATAACATCTTTCAAAGCATAAAGACACATACATACCCAAATTTCCCACCTTTGGACACTTGTAATTTCTCCATTACATAGTTTTAAAAATTTCATTAATGTTTTATAGTTTTCAGTGTACCAATCCTACACATATTTTACTCAATTTGTATGCACTTACTTCTTTTGGTGCTATCATAAATAATACAATTTCTTTAATGTCAAATTATAAATGTTCACTGCCAGTGTATAGAAATGTGATTGGGGGGCGCCTGGGTAGCGCAGTCGTTAAAGCGTCTGCCTTCGGCTCAGGGCGTGATCCCGGTGTTCCGGGATCGAGTCCCACATCGGGCTCCTCCGCTGGGAGCCTGCTTCTTCCTCTCTCACTCGCCTGCTGTGTTCCCTCTCTCGCTGGCTGTCTGTCACATAAATAAATAAAATCTTTAAAAAAAAAAAAAAAGAAATGTGATTGGATTTTATATCTTGCAAATATACGAATTCACTTATTCTAGAAGTTTCTCTGTTGATTCTCATGTATTTTTTACGTAAATATTCATGTCAACTGAAAATATGCACTTTATCAAGTTAAGGAATTTCCTTCTACCCCTAGTTTGTTGTGAATATTTATTATGAAGTGGTATTGAATTTTGTCAAATATGTTTTCTGCGTCTATTGAAATGGTTTATTGAACAGTTGTAATAATGAACACTATAACCAAAGAAGGAAAAAAAAGTTTTTAAATAAGAAGATAGNGAAAGAACAACCAGAAAAAACACCCCAGTTTTATCACTTCTTAAATTTTAATTAGTTTTTTAGTCCATATGTCCTCTGAGTCTATATATAAGATCATGCTACCTGCTCTCATAGACACCTACTCTCATAGCAAACACATGTGCATACACATACATCCCTAAAATATATAATATTTGAAATACAATAGGCATTTACTTCACTTGCTTATAAAATTGCAAGCCTTATTTCTTATTAGTAGTCATATCTCTCCTAGTTGGTGGTACAATACCTTAGTCTTCAACATATTCAATATTTGGTTTCTAGAGTTACTATGCCTTTTGGTGGCATGATGGCAAAAGGGAAATAGCATGGATGATCACATGTGAAAGGTTTTTATGGAACAAGCCTGGGAGTGGGATTCTGCCCTTTATATATCATTGGATGGCACTTAGTCACATGACTATGCCTTACTGCAAATTAAGCTGGGCTGTGTGATTTAATTGTATGCCCAGGAAGAACAGAGCAGAAGTTGAATAGCTCGGTATTCTCTCTCATAACCACCCATGATTTTGTGGTTGATTTTGAATAATAATATTCTAATAACTAAATTTTCAAATACATGACTTGAAAATGTGTGGGTTTTCTTTTTTTAAAAAAACAGCATCCTATAAACACATAATTAATAGTGTTAAAATAAATATAATGTTTCCATTCTTTCATGAAATCCTGTATGATATTTGAAGCAATATTAACTTATATTTATGAATTATATACTTATGATTGGCTTTTCTTATAAGAACATGCTTAAATTTTTCTTCATAGTAGCATAGTTTTAAAAACTAGCATAGAATGATTACCTCCTTCATTAAAACATTTAAACATTTGTTTTCTCAGATGTAAGGTTATAAAACATACATACACATTTGGTATTTTCTTGGATGTGCCATATATGTGAATATAGTAGTACATATAAAATATGTGCATGCATGATAATTTTTACTGTGTTTTAATTTTCGGAAATAAATTTTGAAAGGTAGTATAATTTATCGTAAAATATAATTTTGAAATTTTTACTTCATTTTTATATAATGTTGATCAATAAGCTGATGATAACCTATTCACATCTATCCACATACCATTTTCAAAATTTTGACCATTAGCATGAATTCAGTTCCTTAAGGTTAAGTAACACAGAAAATGCTTCCCAAGTTTTCTTCAAAGTATTATGGGTCCTTCACCCCTATTGTCATACTAAGAAAGAACTAAAGAAAGTACTAAAGATATGTATAAATGGAAATACAGCTTAGTGATGAAATTTAGTATATTAGAAAAATTGAGCTTCAAAGATTTGAGTATTAAAATATTGTGAGTAATTGAGATATTGCTGATATTACTAGAATATAAATAAAATTACAGAAACTTACACTTAGTGGAACCAAGGGAGTCTTTTGTAAATTATAACTGCAAATAAAATATTTGGCATCTAAGATGAGCCTAACATATTTGTATGCAGTGCTCCTAGGGAAAAAAAAATAGAATAGCATCATACTCAAATTATATATTATGTAAGACTGGATTTTAGTGTGTTTCAGAATACCTCAACAATGATACCAAGCACAACACTGGTACAGCAAAAATGTTATCCTAACAAGTATCCTATTTGTGCTTCATAATAAAATAATATTTACACTTAAATTTGGATTTTATTACATTGGTGTTTTATTTACACTTTGAGGTATAACATTAATAAAACTAGGCTAAATCAAGTTTAGCCCAATATCATTTTTCACAAACTTTGCTTTTATGCATATTTGCATAATTTCTAGCAAACAGTAATCACAGTAATTCAGGTATCTATAACCTCCTCTAACCATGTCATTCATAATTGCAGAAAATAGAAATTAACCTTTCTAATAGCTCAATAGCATAATATTGTTTGCTGTTATGGAAAAGGTAGCAGGTGTGGCATTGGGCAGCAGTCATTTGTCAACTTAAGTAAACCATAATGGTGGCATCAAGGAGAAAATTATGCTAATATACAAGTAATGTTTCTCAGTGCTATTATTAGCATTCTGTACCAGCAGAATGATAATGAGAACTAAATCATTTCTGAATTTCCAAATTTATTTATCTTTCTTATGGTAGAGTGTTTTTTAGATTCTTTTTTAGATTCTGAGTCCAGAATTAGACACATGGAAGGCGCTTAATAAATTGTAAATTAGTTGCCTGTAACCTAAAGATTAGTCATAATTAGCTAACGTGGTATTCTCTCATGCGATGAATGTATTAATTTTTTATAAGTGTAACAGTTTTCAGTATTTATGTTACTTAGATGTTTAATAACACATTAGGATTCCTTCTCACCTTTACATGTGTTTAAGGTTGTTAGTAAACAACATGTCAAAAATATTCTGCTCTTTCTTGTGACTCAAACTTACAACTTGAGTTTGAGACCTGAATTTGCTCTGGTTATGTGAGCTTTAAAAAGGAAATTAATTTCTCTTGACTTTTAATTTATCTGTTAAAAAAAGGAAATTGTCATCATTTTATTTATTTTAAATTGTCATTGTAAGGGTTGATGATATATGTGTATAAAATCACTTAGTGAATTTCAAAGCACAATGTTATTAAAATATAGTTGTTACTTAATATTGCTTGCCAAAAATTAGATTCCACTAAATTAAGTCAGTGTTGAGAGAAAATATGCAATTATTTGAAGAATCCAAATATTAAAGTCTAACTCGTTTTGTATTTTTTATGTCCAAAACCTCATAAATCAAACGATATCAAATGGCATAATAAAATGATTAAATGCAGAATCCTCTCTACCCCTTCTACTTGGCAAAAGATTAGGTGAAGGATAAACAGTATCATATTTAATAAAAATAAAAGATTTAAGGTAGGCATATGAGCCCCATGATGAGAAAGCTGAAGAACAGAGAAATGTCTTCCTCAGTTGTAGAGCTAATAATAATGCCAAGAGCTGGGATTGTCACACTGACTACTTTAATGCCAAAGACCATATTCATAATTTCTAAGCCATAACTTCTCAGCATTTATGAATCAATTAAATTATATTCAGCAAAACTTCTGTGGTAAAATAAAGATGGCCACAAAGACTTTTCTGTTCTTCCCATTGGAAAGTGGATTTTAATTCCCCTCCCATTGAATCTGAGCTGACTTTGTGGACCTACATGACCAACCGAATGTAGTAGAAGTGACATTGTGAAACTAGCAAGGTCACGTCATAAGACACCTGATAGCTTCCACCTGAGCCTCTTGGAACACTCCTTCTTGGAAATCTGAGCTGCCATGTAAAAGATTGACTATCCTGCTGAACATGCTACATGGAGAGGACCTGAGACTACCTGGAAAGTATGAGTCCATCCGAACCCAGTTTTTCAGCTATCCCTTTCAAGGTGCCAGAATGATCATATTAGAAACTCCAGACCACCTAGCTGCTAGCTGAATAATACCGGGTGACCCACGTCAATATCAGGTAAAATAGAAGAATGGCCCAGTTGATCTTTGCCTGAATTTCTGAACCACAAAATCACAAAATATAATAAAATAGTTATTTCTTTATGCCACAGAGTTTTAGGGCAGTTTTAAAGCAGAACACATGGAGACTACAGATTTTAGGATAACTAAGAAAAGATTCTCTACCACTTTTAAAATAAAAGAAAACGTGTTAATAATAACAATAATAGTTACATACAGATGAGAGGGAGAATATTACAGATAATTTTGATTATGTGAATTAATCCTAGACCAAGAAATTTGGAGGGATTTTTCACTGAAGTTTACTTTCATTTGAATATCAATGCCAACCGCCTCTCAGTTGAAGATTTGTAGCAAGTTGGGGCGCCTGGGTGGCTCAGTCCTTAAGCGTCTGCCTTCGGCTCAGGGCGTAAGCCCCACGTCAGGCTCTTCCACTGGGAGCCTCTTCTTCCTCTCCCACTCCCCCTGCTTATATTCCCTCTCTCACTGGCTCTCTCTCTGTCAAATAAATAAATAAAAAATCTTAAAAAAAAAAAAAAGATTTGTAGCAACTGATTTTAATCTATCCTGAAAAAGAATGTTTTATGTTCGGCTGGGTCATTTTATGTGGGTTTTATGCTTCATAATTCTATATTAATTTCTTTATGTGATGAGTGAAAAATGAATTCAACAGCTATGAAAAAAGGAGCATATAATCAAACCATTGGTCAAACCAGTCATGGGAAACTTTCATATTTTTTCCTCAACTTTAAAAATAATATTTTGTTCTTAATCTGGTAGGTTTAGTCTGTGCTTCTATAAAATAGGCATACTCAACACTTCTTATAAAAATCATGCAAATAATATTTTGAAAAACATTATGTCTCTAAAAATTCATAGGTAGGAATATCTCTGACAAGTACAAGTAGCAGAGATTCAAAATGGAAACCCTAGCACATAAATCAACAGTACTGTTTTTAGTACTCAGGATTCCACAGTAACTAAAATATGAAAGTTGACTAAGATTCCTTCCAACCAACTGCTTCTAAAAGAAATTTGATCTCGTTTTGATATAGAGAGAGGACATGACTACAGACTTCATAAAGACATATTTTTTTCTTAAAATAAAAAAGGTATTTTTTAAAAAAAAATTAATCATAGAATTCTCACCTTAATATAGTCAAAATTATAGGGGCACCTGGTTTGCTCAATCAGTTAAGCATCCAACTCTTGATTTCAAGTAAGGTCATGATCTCAGGGTTGTGGGATCAAGCCCTGTGTCTGTCTGGCTCCTTACTGAGCATGGCGTCGGCTTGAGATTCTCTCTCTCTCCCTCTGCCCCTCCACCCATTCGTGTGTGTGTGTGTGTGTGTGTGTGTGTGTGTTTTTGTGTGCTTTCTCTTTCTCGCTCTCAAATAAATAAATAAATAAAATCTTTAAAATATATATTGTACTCAAAATTATATTAAATACAGACACAAAATTCCCTTGGAAAAAAACAATATGATAATCTCGAATATCCAAGTTAACACTGAGCAAAACATCTTTCCCCACGGTATCATTTCATATAGGCTGAAGAGGGCAATCACCATGCACAATAGGAGGAACTGCCACATTTTCAAACAAAAATAGCTTCTCTGCTTCACTTTGAGATGAGGTAAAGTACCCATTTTGGGTGTCATGATACGGTGCTATAAAAAAAAAAAAACAAACCCACAGAGTCCTTAACTTCATCTCCTAAAGATGAAAGAAAAATGACAAATTATTATTATTCAAAAATATAACTAAATACACGAGAACTTGTATTTTCCTCAAGTGAATAGCATCTATATCTTTACCAATGTGATTAGCAATTTAAGAAAATTTAAGAATTGCCTCCACATTTGTGTTCCAAAAAATAGAAAATTAATAAATACAATTGAAAGGCACCTTATTCAATATAAAATAACAAAAATTGTTGCTCTACCTCCCCAAGTAGAATAAGCTTATTAACACAACAAAGGGAAAGGTTATTATTAAGGTTTTTATGCAACAGGTTCTATAATAACTTATTTTAAAACTGGAAATATACTTAGAAACAAACATTCTGCTTCAGATATTCTGTCACAAGGTGTTTCATCACCTGCCCGGCTTTTTCTGGAACACTCTGGAGAGCATGTGGTTGTAGAAACTAGTGAAATTCCTCCAACATATACAGTCATTGTTAGTCATAAAATCCCAGGAATTCAGAAATAATCCAATTGGCAGGATAGTTAACCTGTTTCTCAGCAAATGAAGATCTGCCTTTGTTACTTCTATTTTTGAAAAAATAAATAAAACTTAATTAGTCTTCAAACCACAATTTGTCTGAACACATGGATCTTGGTGGCCTTTCTAACATCCACAGTTCTTTTCTGTAAGATTAGTCTGAAGAACAGGAGTCAAGTCTTGCAGCAAGACCCATACGACAGCATTTTCTATTCACATAATATTGCTGAGGGCATTCTCAAGTATTAAAATTTTTTTTAAAAAAGGAGAAATGCATAAAAAGAGGATTCATTTTTGAGTTGGTTTAATTTTTACCCAGTGATGTCTATGAAAAATTAATTTCTCCAACCTGGAGAATATCCTATTTCCAAACAAGGATTAGGCCCCCGCGGCCACGTAAATGTAGCAACGTATGAATATTTATGCTTCATTTCCTGTCAAAATTATGAAAATAGATTAGTATAAATATCATGACTTAGAATATTTACATGGTGGTGTGATGGTACCTGCACAGATATTAGCACAGAGATTTGTATTCGTAGTGTCTAATCTGGCCAGCATCGCCTCTCAGCAGTCAGTGCATAAGAGTGTATAAACTTTAAAAGTTGTCTAAGAATGCATTCCTGTTCACCTAAGTGATGTCAAAAGAAATTTCATCTCTTTTTGACAGAAACTGTGGTTTTACTGGCCTTCTTAAAAAGGGAATTCTTAGAATTTGACCCAGCTAAGAAAAGTAGAAACAAAATAATAATGAATTTTTAAAAAAGATAGACTTTGATTCCTCTCCACATGAGAGAAGTTTGACAGCTGACAGTCAAAATGTTGATATGAGGGAACCAGGCTTCTTCCAGCTTTCTCCTCGTGCAATCTTAGTGTGCAGCTATTGTTCACAATTCCATCATGGCTACTCTGGCTCCAGCCACGAGGTCTACTTTACGAGTAAAACAGAAAGAGAGGAAGAAGTGTTTGTCTCCTCTTCATTAAAGAGACTTCCTAGAGTCACATCAGCCTCTTCCACTTATGCCTCACTGACCAATACATGACCATAAGTAGCTGCAAGGAAAGCTGGGAAATTTAGTATTTAGCTAGGTAATATATACAGTAAAAAACTGGGATTCCACTTGAGGGAAAAGGCAAGAAGGGATATTTGGTAAAGAGCTGGAGTTTCTAGTACAACCAACATAATATCAATTAGTTTCATAATCATATGCAGTTGACATTTATGATAACCACAGGGGAGGAGAGTGGCTTCTATGTGTTAATAAAATTAGTTGGCTCAGATAAGCAAGCCACTGTAAAGCATAGAAATTGTTTTTACCAATTTATAAGTGTTGTGATGATACATTTTTTTCATTCAAAACCTTAATTCGCAACCCAACCTCCAATGAGAAACATACTATGAAAACATTTCCCTATTTATCATTCAAAACTTTCATATACATCCTGCCCTTCAATAGTAAACATACTATTGAATATACTTCGGGAAAAAAATGGTTGTTTATCTCTTGTCAGGTTTTATTTTGTCCACAACACACCAAAAAAATATTCAGTGGCTGCAATTTGATTGTATTCACATTTTTTTCTATTTTCTTCAACGCTGGAACAGAAGGTATAATATTAACTGACAATTGCTCTCTGAATAAAGCATAGTAAGGATCACACTCAGAAACTGCAATTCACATCTTTTTATTGTGGTAAATATACATAGTATAAAATCTACCATATTAACCATTTTTCAATGTACAGTTCTGCAGCATTAAGTACACTTTGATTAGTTTGCAACCGTTATCACCACCAGTTACAGAACTTTTCATCTTCCTCAACTGAAATCCGATACCCATTAAACACTGCCTCTCCATTCCTTCCCTCAGCCCCTGGAAACCACTATTCTACTTTATGAGTCTATGAATTTGATTATTTTAGTTACCTTATATAAATTTTCTCTAAAAAGTGTCAGATAATAAATATTTTCTGCCTTGTGGGTTATGCAATGTCTGTTGCTCAGTAGTTACTCAGTTTTGCTATTGAAACCAACTTTGGCAAATACTTAAACAAAATGTGTGGCTGTGTTCCAATAAAACTTTATCTATGGACACTGAAATTTGAATTTCACGAGTTGTCAGTATCATGAAATATTCTTCTTTTGACTTTTTTCCTTATTAAAAAATAAAAAACTGAGTGGTTCTTTATCCTATAGCACACTTCACTGACATCCTTAGAGAATCCCAGCTAGTACTTCACATTTTTCAAGTGGCCACTAAGAAACTCTGACTTTCTTAATTATTTCAGGAACATACATTAATGCAATATTGTGGTTTATATATAATCCTTGTCCATAGACATCGAAGAAATAACCATAGTATTTCCTAAGTTGCAAGCGTTTTGTTTTATTCCTGTTTATAGTACCCATTTTTAAGGTGATGTATAAATCCAGTCATTTGTACGTCTACTAAGATACAATAATCCTCAGATTCCTAGAGGGTAAAAAATCTTACACGATATTCTGTGTTTAAGCCTCTGATTCTTGGTTTTGGCTCAGGTTGTGATCTTAGGGTCCTGGGATCAAGCCCCGTGCTGGGTTCCAGGTTCAATGTAGAGTCTGGTTAAGACTTTCTCTCCCTCTATTCCTACCTTACACGCATGCAGGCTCTTTCTCCCTAAAATAAATAAATAAATCTTTAAAATTGGGGCCCCTGGGTGGCTCAGTTGGTTAAATGTCTGCCTTTGGCTCAGGCCATGATCCCAGGGTCCTGGGATCGATCCCCACATCTGACTCCCTGCTCAGTGGGCAGCCTGCTTCTTCCTCTCCCATTGCCCCGGCTTGTGCTCTCTCTCTCTCTCTGTGTCAAATACATAAATAAAGTCTTTAAAAATAAATAAATAAAATAAAATAAATAAATGTGCATTCTTCTCATTAGAAGCTTAAGAGTGTTTGTCATCACTTTTGTTGTTGGTGGTGTGTGGTTTTTTTGTTTGTTTGTTTTTTGCTTATTTCTCATCATTTGGTACATTCTAAATAGTAAAGTGTGCAGGGTTCAATTTATGAGTCTTGAAGTTTTAGACCTGAATGTCATCTCTTTGAATAATTGACCATAGCAGTCTCCTAGCATTTTTTATCACTGGCTGCAAACATATCTGGAAAAAAAACCCAAACATATATGGTTTATCCTTTTACTATCAATCATTGTTTAAGAAAAAAATGTCAGACTGGAGTGACTGGGAACAGCAATCAATATGATGGGTCTCATTCTTTCTGCCACCATTTCTCTCTTCTCCAAAAGGAAACCAGGTTGGTGTATACTCTTGCTTCTGTTAAAGGAGGTTTCGAATGATCCTCTTCCTCCACACTTTTTAAATAACTTGCAAGGAATATACAGCCAAACCTACCCTTGAATGTGTATACAGCCAAACCGAGCCTTTCACCTTTCAAGCTTTACACATGTATTAGGTGAGTATAAGGCCCAGAAGTCCAACAGCCAGAACTGTAGAGCTTCCTTTGCTATTTTTAAAAGACTCCAGTCAGTGTGGATGCTTACAAATCTGTAAGAATGTTAGATTCTTGAGGACCTGTAGAGCCACCTGTTCATTACATTTTTGAATTTCAAACGATGTTTGCCACTACTCTTTCCCATTAATAAAAAACTTTTCCTGTAATCTGGTATATCTTACATGTGATCCTGGCTTAGCTGAGTGCTCGGCTAGGGGTCTCTCAAGGTTGTAACTGAATGTTAATAAGACTGTGTTTTCATCTAGAACCTTGACTGGAGAAGAATGTTATTTTCAAACACACTCAGATTGTTGGCAGAATTTGTTTCCTCATGGTTGGCGGACAGAAGGCTCAGCTTCTTTCTAGCTTTCTGCTGGAGGCCACCCTCAGCTACTAGAGGTTGCCCAAAGTTCCTTGCAGTATGGACTTTCTCGCCGTGGCTACTTACTTCACTAAGCCAGCCAGGAGAGTCTCTAGAGCGAATCTGTTAGCATGATGGAGTTTTACATAAGGTAACATAATCAAGGATGTGACATTGCATCACCTTTGCTATATTCTGTTGCTTGAAAGCAAGTCACAGATTCTACCCACACTCAGACAAGGAGATTATACAAGGTCACAAACTCCCCAGAACCTATTTTATTTATTTATTTGAGAGAGAGAGAGACTGAGATAGCGAGAGAGAGCACTGAGCAGGGAGGAGAGGGAGAAGAAGGTTCCCTGCTGAGTAGGGAGCCTGAAATGGTGTTAGATCTCAGGACCCTGGGATCATGACCTGAGCTGAATGCAGACGCTTAGCCAACTGAGCCACCAAGGCGTCCCTGCCACAGGTCACTTGTAACACAGGAGAAGTGAATTGATACAAACAAGCAGGTAAGAGGCAGTTACTTTAACAAAGACCTTATGATGTTATGATTAAACTGACCGAGTTTACATCCCAGGTCAGCCACTTCGCTGTGTGCCATTGGCAATTCATCTAACTTTATTGTTAACTACATAAACGATTGCTATTTAAATAATGTGTGTAGATTTTTTTTATCTACGGGAATCCTTATTAATAACAACAAACAAGTCACAATCGTACTGACAACTTCTGCTCTTATCATAAAAAGAAAAGGAAAATTGAAATAAGATGTTGTATGTCTATCACAACTTTGTACCCAAACAACTTACTGGTAAGGAACATTTTTAAAAAAGTATCCGTGAGCGTCAGCACTGTAAAAAACAACAGGATGCAAAGGACCGCTGCTGCCGCAGGCACTTCTCAGTGACATAAATATTGAAGCCATTGAGACATTAAACTATAATTTGGGATTCGTGCTGCAGTGATTTTACTCTATTGCACAGTCTGCTAGGATTTCCCACTTGTTTTTCTATAAAACAGAAAGTAGGAAACCATTGAAATTCAAGTAGGTTTTTACTTTAATTTGTTTCTTATTGGAAACATCTAAAAAGGCGGGAGGTAACAGCTAAAAGAGTGAATATTCTGATGCTAACAAAGTGATTTTTAAAAATCTTTATTCTTCTGTTTAACTTGCCAAGGATTATCTATAAATGCTCTCGCATTGTACATATTATTTACACATCTGATTTCTAATATACATTACCAAGATGATTTGTATGTCACATTGCAATTTAGGCTGAGTGTTGAGTTGTATACATTAAAGTAACATAAAAATGAAGCATTATTACTTTATTCCTATGTTTTTATTTTAGACATTTGAGTAATTCAAGAGTATGTTAAAATAAGCTTGACATTCCGGACTTTCGAAGGATAGTTCACCCATTACGTATGAACAAAAATTGTGAAGCCTAACTATATCATTTTAATTTATTACTGGCAAGTTGGGAGCATCATGGTTTGAGAAATTCTTGATGCCCTGCTAATAATTGTATATGGAATTAATATATACTTCTTGATCTTTTCTAAAGCTAAATCTATTTTTTCACATTGTAGTATGCTCCTTGATGATACACAGAAATCACTGAGTATTCATTACCCTACACTCTTTCAATGGTTCATTGTCATTACTTAAAAATATGTATTAATGAAAAAATGTTCTCTAATGAATATCTAAAGTTTAAGTCTTTTTTTTTAATTTGAGAAAAAAAGCTTTCTTATTACTGAGCAACTACTCATTCTCTAAGACATTTGGGTCGCTGCAAACTTGTGAGTTGGAAAAGTAACTTGTAGAATCATTAGGATGCTAAGATGTAAGAAAGAGAGGAGGAAAAGCACTAAGTATTAAGCATAATGATCTGCACCTGGTTTCAATCACGACTTTCTTCCTAAGCATCAATCATTCTGGAATACAAATTTCAGCGCTTGCACAGCTGGAATACAATGCTACTTTCCAGATAGTGGTAAGTCATTAAGAGTACATAAATAGACCAAAATATGATTTTGTAAGACGGAACTATGAAATTTACTGAGGGGTAGGATTGTTTAAAATGTGTGCAGTTTGTTCAGAACTACTTTTTTTAAAATAGCCTAAAAGTAAATACAGAGAAGATCATTTCATTGCCTGTCTGGGATTGATTTACAAGGAGCCTATAAATAAAAGAGTGATTACCATCTAATGTGGGAGCTATAGCTGCTGTCCGAAAATAAGCTTCCCTGTATGGCTCCAAAGGGTAAAAATTCTGCTACCAAGGGAACAGACTTGATTTTCCACTTATCTTTTAATGACTTCCTGCAGGCAAAAACCTGGAGCCAAAATCCTACTGACATCTGTTTGTTGGTATGGGTCTTATTTAGAACCCCAGTGCTAGATAATTATTCATTATTTGTTGGCTGTAGGATTGTGCAGCTCACAATGTTTTGCAACATTTAAGCTATAATAAAAAAAGGAATAAGCAAAACTATTCTCCTCAATACTCATTTATATAGAGCATCAGCAAAACAAATGGGAGAGCTTATAACAATTTATTGCTAGATAGTCACTGCTTAAAGTTCACATTTATCATTAACAAATGCAAGGAAGGAAAACTGTCAGCTTTTTCATCTTAAATCAAGTGTGACATTTTAATGATTAAGGACACTTCGTGTTGTAATTTATGCTGTTATGTAAGTCAGCCTGATGAGTATTTTATTTTATCCTTAATATTTACTTTAAGGCACTCTGATTTCACTGAAGAATAATGGGGTTTGAGTTTGAAAAAAAACTTGGATTCTAGTCTAGACTTGACCTTAGGTATATTAGGAAAAATCACTTAACCTCCCTAAACCTCTTTACCCATGTATTATTTGGTGATAATATTTATCTCAAAAGGTCGTAGTGGAGAATAAGTTAATAGGCAGGATATATGACATCACTATCTTAATAATGTTTTATTTTCTCCCTAAAGTCTTCTGTTACTTGCTTTGAAGTGTTTGGTTTGAAGCATAAGTCTGTGCTGACCAAGTGATGTTTAGCACTGAAAGAAAACCCAAGTCAATTCAATTTAAATATAGGTATGTGGGTCAACTACATGACAGAAATAGTTAGGCACTTGTAATGTGAGAATGATCCAAATATGGACCATGTCTACGGTAGATTTAAAAATGTCCCACAAGATATCAGGACCTAATTCTCAGAACCTATGAATATTACCTTATGTGACAAAAAAAAATGTGATTATTTTTAAGAATTTTGAGATGAGGACATTATCTTGGATTAGGCAAGTGGGTCCTGAATGCAGTCACATGCGCTCTTATAAGAAAGAAGCAGAGGCAGTGTTAAAACAGAGAGAAGAGGAGACACACAGAGGTGATGATGTGTCCTTGGTGGCTGATGTTAGAGTAATCAGGTGTAAGTCAAAGAAAGATGGTGGCCACCATGGAAGAAGCATGACACAGCATGAAACATGATTCCCCCCTAGATCCTCCAGAGGGAATATTGTCCTGCTGACACCCTGATTTTGAACTTCTGGCACCCAGACTGTGAGAGAGTATATTACTTTGGTTTTACATCATCAAGCTTGTAGTAACTCGTTATAGCAGTGTCCAATACGAATACGGAGTTCTTTATTATTTATAGCTAAATAGCATTGACTAACAAATCATCCATGACATTGTAGGGGGTAAACACTAGAAGTTTGATCCAATTGCTAGAGGACCATGAGGCAGTCACTATGTGGTCATAAATCATCATAAATGTAATAGTTGGGTGGGCACTGAAGGTTATATAGACGTCACAGGAAAACAAAGAATGGAAGAAGGACATTCCAAATGTATTACATACATGAAGGCAAAAAAGAAGGTTAAAAAGTTAAATAAGCACAAGTTAGTGGTTGTTTTTGTTTCTGCTTGCTTGTTGATTTTTTTTTTTTTTTAAAGATTTTATTTATTTATGTGACAGAGAGACAGCCAGCGAGAGAGGGAACACAAGCAGGGGGAGTGGGAGAGGAAGAAGCAGGCTCCCAGCAGAGGAGCCCGATGTGGGACTCGATCCCGGAACGCCGGGATCACGCCCTGAGCCGAAGACAGACGCTTTAACGACTGCGCTACCCAGGTGCCCCTAATTTTTTAATGTAAGTTTCTTTCACCAAAATGGAGGAACTGGGTGGAGGAAATTTCATTTTGAGACCCAGTAGTAAAAAGACTTATAATGTAAAGTCCCGGGACCTGGATTGAGGTACTTGTGTGGATCAGCATGTGAGCAAAATGGAAAATATTCTTTAATCTCTGAACCTCAGACACTGCTGAGGTGCCTTCTCTTCACATAATATATCTTCCCTAAAAAAGGACAGCAACATGTCTAGTCTAGGGTACACTGTAAGGTACAGAGTGAAGTGGATTTTAGGCTGGAAAAAGTGTACAGGGTGCGCAAGTATAATGGATAATGGGCACTTTAAAAGAAAACAAAGCAGTTATGTTAAAGAGAGAGCAAGATATGGTTAAGATTCCCAACCACTCACTCATGTAAAGAAACTGAAGAAGCGTCAAAATCACTTATTTATAGGTATATGTTAATGATAGATTTGTTGATGGTATTGTTATGCGGGGAGTATGAATGGGTTCATCATATTAAATTAACTGTTTAGTAAATTACATTTATTTTATTATCTGTGTATGGTTCATGTATCCGAAGGGAACATTTGTGTTGTTTTCCCATGAGTTAAAATAACTATTCAGGTATTTTCAGGAAGAACAGTATCTCTAAGGGCATAGGGCAGGAAAAAAAACCAGCCCATGTTTTGCATGCCTGCATATGCAGATTAAGTAGGTACTATATTACCATTTTAATAAAAATGTCTCAACTACTTTTATTTCTTTCTAATTTTGAAGGAGCTTACTCATACAGAAGCAAGGATATCTGCAAATGTATTGAGGCATGAAGAGGCACAGCCTCTTAAGAAAAGTAGAAAGAGATACCAGTGTTAGAAGAGAGGGTGAGTGACCAGGATAACAATAGAAAAGACTCAATAGTCATTTGCAGCAATGGTGAGAAGATCTTAGACAGCAAGCTGAAGGGTTTAGAGGTGGTGCATATAGGATGAATTAGAGAAAAAGTGGAGCAGAGTAACCATGACAGGCAAAGAAAACTAAAACTAGTAAATAATTTTAGACAAGAGAAAATGCAGCCTGAACTATAATAATAGCCATGCCACAAAAAGGATATCTAGTATGTAGTATATATGGCTCATTTGGAGGGCCCTGTGGAATGACGAAATGAGGCAGCAAATTCATATCCTTCTTTTCCCCCTCAATATACTTTCTGGTCTGATTAATAATTGTACTTAGAACTCCAGGTTTGACTATGTCAAGTATTCACAAAACCATTGAATTTATACCTAATATTTAATATACAGTAATATACAAGTGAATGGAATTCTGAATGATAATCTAGACAAAGAAACAAAAACTGAAAGCTTTCATTTTTCTCATCAAATTATATAGGGTTGTCTAAAATAAAATTTCAAGTTTTTCAGATCATATTGTCCCCTACAGTAGTTGGCAGAGACAGCAAAACTGGCATTTCATGATAAGCCAATCCAGGCCAAAATGAAAACCCTATCACTTAAGAAAAAATTAATCATACTGATAAACATGTAAGTGGAAAAAGTTAAGTTTTTGTAACTATTAACTCATCATCAGGGAATAGAATTTTGTGCAAAGAAAAATATTGGAAATAAATTTTATTGATCTGGAACAATAATAACAACAAACGTGAGAGTTATTTTTTTCTGAAATAGCCGTGTTTTACAGCATGCAATTCTTTTCTGATTTTTAAAACATTCTATTGATTTAAATATATGGCACATGCAGTATTTAGATAAAAGCACATTAAAATTAAATGAGACTGCTACCAATTACAGTAATTGTCAGAAAAGCAATTGGCTTTGGGAAGTTAAAATTATTGTCTAGAAGCTATTCTGAATAACTATTGAGACAAAAGAATTTTAAATTAATTTTTCATTTACCATGAAAGGTCTAGATAGAAGAGATTATGTTTATTGGTTTTGGCTAATAATAAATTGTTTTACCCTTATGGGAAAATATTTTAAATGCTTCAGCCACTAAGAAAGTTTGGAGTTGATTTTTCAGTTTAAAACATAGATATAACTCTGAAACTATATTTTTATGCCAGCTTTAAAAATAATATTTTGAAATTAGATTTGTAGCGTTCATATTAGAGATGTTTTATACTTTTAAAAATATGATAGTGGGGCACTGGGTGGCTTAACCGGTTAAGCATCTGACTCTTGATTTTGGCTCAGGTCATGATCTCAGGGTCATGGGATCAAGCCCCACATCCTGCTCCTCACTCAGTGGAGAGTCTGCTGGAGATTCTCTCTCACTTTCTGCCCCTTCCCCTCAATAAATAAATAAATCTTTAAAAAAAATAAATATGGATATGGTAGTTAGTTTCAAATATCATTATCCTACGATGATATTAAAATACAAGAGTGTCCATGAAGTAGATCAAGGATAAATTAGGATTAGAAGCTATTTTCAGTTTTAACTGTCCAAGAAGCTGTTATAAACAACTTTCTGGTGGCAGTGAAAATTGCATTAGTGGTTTTAATAATGTACTTTAAATATAAATATTAGAGGATAATGTCAAATACCAGAGATGGAGATTTCACAATTGAAACAGATTCGTGGCAGAGAAATAATTAATCTCTAAAGCCCATTTGAGAGAAGTTTCTATATACAGTGTACCCTTGAAGCCAACAACTGTCTATTCTTCTGTGTACTCTCAGAATTTGGCATTTTGGCTATTATGTAACACTAATATTGTCCATTACATCAAATCTGTTCAGTAAATATTTAGAAAAGGAATAACTGAGCTGCATGAAGTTATTTGCCAAACACTCTTCCCCAGCAAAGAACTCTTTCCNNNNGAATTTCTGTCCTAGTGAAAAAGGAAGGAAGAGGAGCCTCGGGATTGGTATAGTCTGCCAAGCAATAATACATTTCATAATTATAGATGAGTCAGCTAATGATAGCATGGAGTGGAAAAATTCTGGTCACCACATCTCCTACCTACTTTTTTTTCTTCCAAGCATTGTCAGTAAATTAGAGGAAAAGGCGTGAGTGCTCCGGAGGTTTAAAAAGGTTCATGTTGCTATAGGAATTCATTATAATTTGCAGTATCAATCTGAGTTGATATTACTGTAAGGTATAGTTGACCTTTGCTTTTTTTCTAAACACTTGTGTTTGCTTTCATCTGCAGATTTTTGAAAATACTATTAGAGAGGTTGCTTAAACCTTTAACCTTATGTTAATCAAAGTAAGAATTTATGTACCAAAGATAATTAGAAGATGAGAAAATGAACTTCCAGCTAGCACATTAGCACTTTTGTTTAACACGTAGCTTCTTTTCTTATATTTTGACTCGAAATAATTTTCACATTTGCTCTTTGGCATCATAACAGCCAATTGTTTGGCTTATTTAGAATAATGACCCTATTACATTATAAATGGCATTGAAGGTGAATATTTATATTACATTATCTGAATCACTTTTTTTTTTTTTAACAAATATGCATCATTCAGCTATACCTTGACTCTTGGAATCTGAATTCCTGGAGGTGAGACTTAGAAATTACATTTTAATTGACTGGCTAGGATTCAGAATACTGCTATTAGAGCCGTTCAGGCACAAGTCACTCCCCAACCCCTAAGTGTGGCACCATTATTTCGAGGTAGAAGGAAACCTTGAACGTGATTCAGTCAGTCTCAAGTTATTTCTCATAATGGAGTTTATGGTAGAGAGAATGCACAAAAAAATAGGAAGCAAAAGACATTTTTCCAGAATTACAGATGCAAGCTTTACCAGTAACCTCAGTTCAGGTATCAACTTGGCATTCCTGTTCCAGTGACCCTCTATCTTAATCCCCCAGCTCTCCTCTCTCTCTCTCTCTCTCCCCCTACACTCAGTAGTTATTCTACTGCCTCTGTTTCTGTGCTTTCTTTCTGATTATAACATTCAAAACTCCCAAACCGAGAGGATGTGATTGAACTGCTTTGTCACTATCACATCAAGATCATCCCCATTGGGTGTGTGTCCTTGTTGGTTTTTTGCCTTTCCTTTTAACAAGTCATGCTCTTGAATCCAGTCTAAGATTGCCTTTTGTTTAAGATGTGATTCCTGCTTCAGTTACTCGTGGAATCACAGTCAAATGTGAAATCAAAGGAATGGGAGTGTGTTATTTAGAGTTTCAAAGTCTGTTTAGTACTCTAGACATATTTAGTCATAAGCGTGGAAGAAATACATTATTTTGATATTTTTCAATTAAATAAGTAGTGCTTATGAAGAATCTAACAATAACTTACAAATTCTTACCTGACGGAAAACAGCATCTTCTTCTACTAATTGTTACTTCTGTGGCCCTCTCAGGAAGCATTAGCAATGCAAATGCATGTTATCTAGATGTATTCTTTCACTTAAAAAAATATGTTTAAGTGTTTCTTTGGGAACTTGTTCTCTTTTTCATTTTTTTCATCTTACCAGCTTTAATAAAAAAATTTAAAAAGGTACTAACATCGATTTGGTGGAATGTTTACCAGTCACAGCTTGTATTTATTTACAATAATGCTATAGCTGTAATAAACCAACTATTTTGCAATAAACATAAGCATTTATCGATTGGCACTTACATAAAAGTAAATGTTAATTTGTTAGAATTTTTACAAAGGCGGATACAGAAAATGAATTTGTCAAATAAATATACCCCAATATCAACATTTTCATACTGATTTTATGATGATTATAATTCTTGACACATGGTTGTCTTTACTCCTGAAAGAAAAGGGAAAACTTAGCAGATGGAGTAGCAGCTGACCGAGCCTAGGAAGACCAGGTAAGTAGGAGTGTCTCAGATCCCCCTCCACCTAAGTAGCCCATATGTTATTTCCATGCTACAGTGGGCATTTCACAGAGAGGGGAGGACTTCTTCCACGTTGACATTAACACTAATTCAGCACAGGCCCCACTGCTCTGGAAATCCCAAACAAATCTAATGGGCTTTACTGACTCTCTAAGAAGAGCTTAAACCCCAAGACAGGGTAAGGCACAGACAGAAGTCTTTTGCAGCACGTAGCTATGACTACAGAAGGAGTCCCACTAAATAGTGCCAAACCTGCCGCTTGCAATCCAGGACAGATTATAGACCATTTCTAGGTTCACTAGATCATTTTTAGTCCTCCCGGCTCTTGAGCTCAGCAAATATTTTTATTTTCGAAAAAGGCAGACTTCTGCATAAAACGATAGCTCGCAAGACTAACTCTTCACTATGGACCTGCAAAAAGTCTAATTTGAAATTCAAAAATGATCTGATCTTTTTTTTGGCCTATTTTGTATCTCTTTGCCCGGGGGCAACAATCGCTATAGCTTTTGTAAATCACAGGGATGGGGACTGTCTAAAAAATTCACAAAGAAACATTTTTGTTAAATAGTTTCCTGTGTTATTTTGTTTCACTAGTCTCAGTAGTCGTAAATCCCAAAAGGTAGGAATACAAGGTACTCAGAAATAATGTACGGTAAAAAGTAAAAATATGACAGACTTAAATAAGAGTTTGGTCCAACAATGTTGTGACCTTAGTGTGAAACAACCGCATTATTTTATTTTGCATACATTTTGTATAAATTGAAAGCAAAAACCTGGAATGCTGCCTGCCGAACTAGAATGTTAATTCAGTCTATGTCTAGAATTGAAATTCAAGATTTTTATTAGAAGGGAACAAATCTAACGGCTATAAAAAAATATATTGTGCTCAGCACTATGCTTAAAGAGACGACATTCTTGAAAGGTAAATAAGGCAAGCGCATGGAATAAGCATAAGAAAACATAAAGAGTTGAAATAATTGTAAAAGTTAATAAAAAGAACCATATCATTGTAGCGAAAGGAGTAGTGGATACAATGGGGCTCTTTCTAAACCAGACTCTAATACAGGATATGTCATTTTGATAAACTGGCTGCTTCTCTAAATATCTTCAGAAAATTTCCTTAACTTCCCCGTGAAGAAGGGGATTTTATGCAGTATGTAGGGTAGCCAATCCCATGCCTGCCCGGTGATGAGAATTATTAGAATTTTTTGACATGACGTTTTAAGGTAATCTTTGATATACTTTGAGTTAAGAATTCCTCGGATTTACTTGCTTTCAAAATCCTGAAGGGAGTCCTTGAGCATTTATTATGTAACAAAGTATCCTTCATCTGAGACTATCCCGTGGGAAAGTCTGAGTCATGGAATTCCCCTGAGAGAATCTGCATATTACAACAATAGGAAAAGTATATAATCGCACTCAATCTTGACGCTTTATACTATGTAAACAAACTTTTAGCACTCCTGATGTTTTATAAAGTCAGAGCATACAAGAAATTCCTGTTACAACCCCAAATGAGAAATGTTACCTTATAATTGATACTGACACTGTCAATCGTCCTGGGTGTACGGGGGAACATATCATTTCAGGCAGAAAAATAACGAGTTGTATCCATAGAGGTGGTTCATTAACCAAGCCCTTCCCCCCACCTCCTGCTAAGATGGCGGGTGGCACTGCGGGTTCCCTAGTTCTGCCTAGACCTTTCACATACATGCAGAGAAACAGGTCTCACCAACAGAAGGCTAAGAAAACTCATGTTTTAAAATGTCTTTGCACAGGGGAGCCTGGGCGGGTCAGCTGGTTAAGCGGCTGCCTTCAGCTCAGTTCATGATCCCAGAGTCCCCAGGATCAAGCGCCGCTTCAGGCTTCCCTGCTTAGCGGGGAGTCTGCTTCTCTCTCTCCCTCTGCCCCTCCCCTTGCTCCTTCTTTCTCTCTAACTCTCTCTGTCTGTCTCAAGTAAATGAATAAAATCTAAAAAAAAAAAAAAAAAAAAAAAAAAAAAAAAAAAAAAAAAAGTCTCTGCACAATGGAATGATTTTTAAACAAGGAAAAATATCAAGTATACAGAGCCAGCACTAGCACAGGACATACTCCATATTTCGAAAAGTGTTACACATATCTATTGTTAAAGTTACATCGTTGAATCTTAATTTATTCTCCACCCTACTGAGCTTCCTGAAGGAAAAGAGCAGTCCTCTATCTAACCCCTTTGTCTAACAGCCCGTAACATCATCTCCATCATGGAGGTTTTCCATATGCTAAGAAACCTCAAGAACCTATAAAAACTTGTTTAATTTATAATTATGAAACTTGGCATTCTCAGCCACAAACTGCCAAAAATTAATGTAGCAAAAGCAGTAGTTAAAACAAGAAACAAAAGAAAAATAAAATGAAATAATTTAAAAATAAATCTCTGTTTGCTAGTGCTTAACTATTTGTTAGAAAATGATATAAACAAACACAATTTATATGATAATTTGAATTGGTATTTTCATTGTATATAAGACTATTATTGATTAATAAGAATGACTTTATAATACGTAAGCTTATTCTAGAGTTTAGATTTTTCCAGATTTTTGTGCTGTTGGTATATCATTGGCAATCCTAAACAATTTTGGTTAGGATTAAGAAAATATTGTGCTTTTATTTTAAGGATAGACAGAAAAGTATAAAGGCTAAAGGGGTCACAATTTAATTAAGGCATGGTACACCTGTTACTTTTCTAAATCACTTTAAGGGAACTGAAGCAATTTAGACGGAACAAAGGACTATTGT
This sequence comes from Ursus maritimus, assembly GCF_017311325.1. Classification (NCBI taxonomy): domain Eukaryota; kingdom Metazoa; phylum Chordata; class Mammalia; order Carnivora; family Ursidae; genus Ursus; species Ursus maritimus. The sequence goes on from NW_024424452.1 coordinate 62,244,737, forward strand.
AGATGACACATTTCCTCGGCTCAGACGTCTTTTAGTCCTCGCTTGTAATGGAAACCATCATAGATACTAATTAGAGTAAAACAGACACCAGGGCAGAACAGCCGAGATTAGAGGTGGCTAATAACATTCCTGATAACAAGGCTCCTAGTGGAGGTGATTTTTTTTCAGATGTCCCCTGCAAAAGAGTGCATATTACCTGACACCTTTTAGCGTTCAGTATTTCAAAAATAACAAAGTATCTTTTAAAATTTTGAGTAATTTGTATATATTCTAGATTGTATCTCATGCCTTTCATTTAAACTTTAATTTTGTTCCATGAGTTAAAAATCACTGCCTAGGAAATAAGCCTCATGTTGGCAGGGAGATTTTTGCCTTGTACAGCAGAGTGTATCCAGTACCTACACAATTTATAACACATAATAATCCACAGTTCACCAATGATTATTTTCTAATATACAAAAATTAGAGAATGGGTCATTTAAGATTCCTAAAGTTTTGAAAAAAATATTAGGTCAACAGTCTTGTAAAAATATGGTTTATAATTTTTACATTAAATAACATGCCTTAAAAATGTGCTAAAATAATATATTCTAATATACTAATCAATATTAATTATCTTTCATGGTCTATATCCTATAAGTAATATATATTAATGATTATGTATTTTTGCCAGGAATTTGTTCTAAACTGTACTCTGAATAAAAACCTAGCTTCAAAGAATAGTGGTTAGTCAAGTAACTTCTAAAAGTCCTGAAGATTTCAACTTGTATTTTGCCTTATTTTAAGTAGGTAAATATAGATAGACAATCAGAACACAACGTAGAAAAAAATAAGTTTTTTATATATAAAATCAGCGAATGAGTCTAAAGTAGTTCATTTCATCTGCTACAAATTGAAGAAAACCAAACTGGCATAAACAGTAATTAAACTTCAGGCAATGTTCTGCAATGTCCATTCAGCTTCTCAAGAGTAAGCAGCTGGTTGTAAACGGTGGCAATCTCTTCCTCTTAAAAGAGGAACAGAAAACCTCTTGAAAAACAGAGAACCACATGAAGGGAACACTTTAAAGAAAAAAATCTATGGATAAATAATAAACATTTATTTGAACAAGCAGAAAAATGTGATACAGCCTTCTGCGTGAATATTATAGAATGTTAGTATTTCCCTTAATTTTGTCTTATAAATTGTCAAGGTGTGCACACATCATTCAACTATTTTAGAAACTGTAAACTCTATATTTTATGCTATCTGGCACAAAATGTAATCTCAGAGTACACAATATTCAATATCAAATCAAAAGCCATCTCTAACACAGCTCAATGGGTAATGCTCACAGGTATTTAAACTTATTTTCAGATTAAATCTGCTGCAATGGTTTTCAAATAAAGTACCATATCTGAAATCTTAGCACATCTTTTATTTGAGCTCAAACTACTTTAAACTGAGTCACTTTTCTCTGATTAAAGCCTTGGCAGCCACCACTGAGAGCTTGCTTTTAACATGTCAATTCACAGACTCCAAGAATTCTACTTTTTATAAAGTTCACTCAAGGTTTGACAAATAATTTTCAGATCTCGATTCAGGGGAGGGATTGGAACCAAGAAGACCTATTTAAGGATGGTCACCTTTTTTCAAATTTTTTACATCTGTTGGAAAATTGGCAAAGAGACAATAATGACAAAGACGGGTTTATCAAACTGGATTTGACTAACCCATCTAGTCTTCTGCTAGCAAGATAAAATCCAGATGCCACCACAACCGTAGCTCTTCTCCAGCACAGCATATGCTTCTAATAGTTTCTAGTGTTTTCCCTTTTGCAGAAACTACACCAACTTCCACCACCATCTTAAAATGCAGCTAACAGAGTAGGGTGAGGAAAGAAGAGCTCTAAAATTGCTTAAAATTCAGCATGCAAACCTAAACACTTGACTCAGGAGGATTCCTTATGATGGTTATTCAAAATGTATTTACTTGTTATTTATACACCATGAATAACTGATTTCTTGTAGAGCAGAAAACACACGCAAATTTAAATAAGGTGTTTTATAAGATCAGAAATGCCAACCCTAAGGATAAAAATGAATAAATACAGTTTTTCCATGGTAACACAGTCAGATCAAAATGATAGCTTATCTCAAAAAGTGTCAATTCTGCTTAGTAGACTTTATATAAGAAAACAAAGAGGTATGCATTAAATGATTTAGGAATATTTCCAAAAATGTCTAATTTTTAGATTGTTATCAATGGGAAATAGATGTATTTTTTAAAAAGCAGTAGACAAAAATGCTACTTTATCCTTAAAACTGCTTTTTAAATGAGGACTGATTCCCTGTGGAAGATTTCTTATTGGAAAAGATTGGTTTCTTAAGTAGCCTACCAGACACTTAGGGGGTGAAGAGAATTGCATCAGTGCATTTGAACCAGACTTAGAAGAAAAACTAATATCAACAAATGTTACTCCCTTAGGTAAGCAATTTAGTCATTAGTCAATGATAAATTGGGTGGATTTCTACCCACTTTGTGGAAACAACCCCAGAAATAATTTCCTATAAAATATCTATCTTTTGGGTAATTGAGTATTTATATAAAGAAATGAAATTCAAACAAGTGTAATTCAAATTGTGATTAAGTTACCCAATATATTTTCTAGTTTAAATAGATTTGGTCATAATATAAAAAGAAAAAAAAATCCCTTCTTCCCACTTCCTATCTCCACCTGCCATTCCAACTTCTACTCCCCAGTTTGGTTCTGGAATAAGCTATCATCACAGTAGCAAGTTGAACAAAGCAAATTGATGAATATATAAATTCAGAACATACCTTTATACCACTATGCTAGAGATTTAACTTTTAAGCACTTTGTGGGTAAATTTAAGAATAAGTGAATTTCAAAAGTTTTTTAACCCAGGAAAGGATAATCAATGACCCAGCACTTTAGTTCATTATATTTGCTCTATCACAAAATATTTTTTGCTCTTAAAAATGTCTGATACAGGGAGTGCCTGGGTGGCTCAGTCAGTTAAGGGTTGAGCATTTGGCTTCTCAGGTCATGATCCCAAGGTCCTGGGATTGAGCCCCACAAAGGCTTCCTGCTCAGCAGGGAGCCTGCTTCTCCCTCTGCCTCTGCCCCTTCTAGTGCTCTCTCTTGCTCTGCTCTCTCTCTTTCTCAAATAAATAAATAAATTAAAAAAAAAGTCTGATGCAGGAAATAAAGTACTGTCCTTTCCCTCTCCAAAAGCATTACAAAATCTTTAGTCAAGATACTTTGGTGAGTGACTTGTACCCAGAATAAATAAAAGTGAGAACCAGTTATTGGCAAGTACCTAAAAGTATTTTTTTTGTTTCTTTCATTTCTTTTTGTTTAAAGTTTTTATCTGAATTCTAGTTAGTTAACATATAGTGTGATATTGGTCTCAGGAGTAGAATTTAGTGAATCATCACTTACATATAATGCCCAGTGCTCTCTTTCATTTCTTGTGGAAATGTGACTGGTGAAAGAACGATGAGAAGAACAAAGACCTAACCAATAATCTCCATAAATTTCTGAGTCATATTATTTATACTTTTTGGAGGAAAAAATCCACCTCTTATACACGGCTAACACTTTAAAATACAGGACTATCAGAGCTGATAGTCTCACAATCTCCTGATAAGTCATATTATCAAGGTTATTCACTGTTGTGGGGTGTATTTTCTGTTTATCAAAAGAATATTTGTAGCTATATGTTCTTAAATTTTCTCTGGAAGCAAATGCTCCAAGTGAGATGATTATTCTTTGTACATATTGAGGAAAAGAAGATTCTGCATTGCTTTAAAAATCCAGTGAAACCTAAGTAACAATAACTTAAGAAAAACACATTCTAAAGTGAAAATAGCTTTTGACCTTCTACAGCATTGTCAGATCTTCAGTATCAGGAAGAGTCATTATTCTCAGCATGGTGCTGGATATATTGCAAAAGTGCAGTGTCTAAAGAATTTTTTGTAGAAAGCAATTTTGTCATATTATGTGCTTACAAAATTATCCCTTTGGGATGAAAAATCTTTGGTTTGTGAGTTAACTCTTGGTTCACTTGGATTCTAAATCAAAACTGAATGTAAAAAACAATGAAAAATAATATAACCCTAAAAAGCAGTGAAGCTCAAATGAGTTTTCTGTGTGTGGAAAAGTGTCTTAAAAAGTAGCATTTTAAAGGAGCGCCTGAGTGATGTAGTCCATTAAGCATCTGATTTTGGCTCTTGGTTTTGGCTCAGGTCAAATGATCTCAAGATCATGAGATCCAGCCCAGTGTAAAGCCCCACGCTCAGTGTGGAGTTGGCTTGAGACTCTCTCTCCTTTTCCCTGCCATTCCCACTTGTGCTTTCTCTCTCTCTTCCCTCCCCGCCAAAATAAATAAATAAATCTCTTTTAAAAAAATAGCATTATAAAAAGGATTCAATTTATAGTAATAACAATCATCAAAACAGTCTACTTCAAGATTTTAATATTGCAAGACAATACAATTTTTCAGAAATTTAGGAGTTACAAGATTATCTGAAAGTATCTAGATGTGCAACATGAAAAATTCACTTCACTACAGCTGTCATGCAATGATCAGATGCCCCAAACTGGCAATGTAAATTAAATAAAATTTAATACAAAATAAAGATAACAAGATATATATCAAGTAAGATAACATAACTTCCAAGGCTTTTTGCATATTGCAGTAATACAAGCAATTAAAAATTTAGGGAAAATGTATATCTAAAAATTATATAGAAAAAAACAAAAGGGTTCACTGCAATTTTGTATTTAAACTCTGATGGTGTTAATAACATAATATTCTAATTTGCCTAGACTACAGAGGCTCTTAAGAATAAACTTTTGTCCTTATACCTTAGGCATGAATTAGAATTCATGGTCTCTTTGATCTTGCAAACATTCTTATGTATTAAGTGCATATTGATTTCAACCTAATCAGTTTTCTTTTTTAATGTGTTTGATAACATACATATTTGTGTAGTAGGCAGCCTCTAAGATGCTCCCAATGATCCCAGTCTCCTAGTATTTATTTGAGCCCTTTCGTAATGCCCTCCCCTTAGTATGGGCTAAATATGTTGACTTGCTTCTGAAGAACAGAGTATGGCAGGAAAGATGAGATGTCATTTCGGACATTAATAAAAAAAAAAACTATGGCTTCTGTCTTAGGTGCTCTCTCTCATACCCTTGCTTGCTTGCTCTGAAGGAAGGCAGCTGCCAGGCCATGGGTTTGCTCTGCAGTAGAGTGGGCTGCTGTAAGGAGTTTGAAGATTTAAGTGTTGATCAAGATGGAGCTGAAAAGACAGGACCACAAGATGGCAGCGTTACGTAACAAGTCTTTAGAGCCAGTGCCTAGACAGAGTTGCAGGGTAAGGGGATGTCTCTCTCAACAGGAGACCTTCCAGAAAGAGAGGTGGGGTCACAGCCCAGAAGAAGAGGAGGGCAAGAGAACTCCAGGAGGAACTCCAGGAAATCAGAAAGGGTTCTTAGGGATCTAGGTGAGGTCACTCAGCAGCAAAGTGGGGAGACTGGATCAGAAAGCTCCAAAGGCCGGAAGTGGTTTAGGGTCTTTTATAGCCAGAGGATTTGTCTTAAGTATGGCTAGCAGACATTGGGTACAATTTTCATTAGGTATGCAAAAGAGGAAGTCTCTAAATTGCTAATAAAAACAATCAAACAAAAAATGAAAACAAAAACCAAAACCCAAAACAGACTTATTTGAGTTATATTTATGGAAATTGGATGTGTATGAATTTTAGTTTGGTGCCAGTGGATTTTGAGCTGATGGTCATAGCTTTCTGTGAAGAAGTAAACAACACTGGGCCAATATATAAGCTTTGGCATGTTTATTTAACATCCACTTGATATGAAACTGAGTTTTTCAGCCAACAGCCAGAGGGTACTTGAGGCCTGCCAACAGCCACCTGGCTGAGATTGGAAGCAGATCTATTGCCCATACAAACCTTGAGATAACATTAGTCCTGGTGAGCAATGTGGTTATGGTGTGAGACCTTGAGTCAAAGACACTCAAGTGAGCCATGCCCCAGTGCCAGGCCCACAGAAACTGTAAGATATTAAATGATGATGTTTGAGACCACTAAGTTTTGTTTCCCAAACTATTATTAAGAGGATAACCTTATGCTTTCTTCACCTAAAGCACTTTGAGATGTGTAAAGCTGATTTAGCAAACAAACAAACAAACAAAAGCAACTTTTGTTGCTACCACTTTTCTGAGTTGGAATAGATCATCACTGAACAGATTTACTAAGACGAATGCTCATTATTGATAATGCAATTGTATATTTTCAGTAAAATGAACGGAAAACTAAATCCTTATTATGCTATATATATTAGAACAATAAGCTCAAAATACATAATAGATCCATTAAGATACAAACATTTCTTGTCTAATAGACTTCAAAGTCACTATCTTAAGTGGTGGGTGGGCTTTCCTGTAAACAGAAAAGTAGGGACCAGCCTCCTTTTATCTCTGCTACTTTCCATAAATTTTTAAAAGTCACCATCCCCATCTCAATCAAGTTTGCATAAGGTGGGAAAAATGGAGGGGAAAAAAAAAGTGGAGAACTATTTCTTAATCACTTGGCTTAAAAATGCTATATATCACTTCAGCTCTTATTCAGTTGAGAAGCTCTGTCAGATCTGAATAAAAATGTAGGTCTGGCAAATACAGTCCTCGGCTAAGCATCCATTTTCCAAACCAAAAGTCATTCAAAAAGGATCATAGATCTAAATGTAAAATGTAAAGCTATAAAGATTATGGAACAAAACAGGAGAAAATACACATGACCTTGGGTTTGGTGATTAGTTGTTTTTTTTTTTTAAATACAATAAGAAAAGTATAATCCATGAGAGAAATTAATGACAAATAGGGTGATGAAATTTTAAACTTTTGCTTTGCAAAAGACACTGTCAAAAGGATGAAAAGATAAGATGTACACCGAGAAAAATATTTGCAAATCACATATCTGACAAAGGACACATCCACAATAAAGTAAGAACTTCCAAACTCAACAATAAGAACACGAAATTTTTTTTTTTTTTAAATAAGCAAAATGGTTGAACACGCACTTCACTGACAAACATATATGGATGACAAATAACATTCCCCCCCCGGGAGCTCATTTTTCATCAGGGAACTTAAAATTAAAATCATAATGAAATATTGTTAGAATTGCTGATATTCAAAAGCCTGATAATATCAAATATGTTGAAGAGATGCAGAGCAACAGAAACTTTCATTAATTGCTAGTGGAAATGCAAAATTGTACAGTCACATTGGAAGGTAGTTTATTAGTTTCTTATAAAGTTAAAAATACACTTATCACTTGGCCTGGAAACTTCACTTCTAGTTATAAATCCCAGTGAATCGAAAATTTGTTTCATGCAACTCTCGGCATGAATGCTTAGAGCGGCACTATTCATTATCACCAAAAAAGAAAGCAACTTAGAGGGGAACATCCTCACCATAACAACAACAAAAACCTTTCTTTTTTTTTTAAATAATAATATTTTTTATTATATTATGTTAGTCACCATACAGTACATCCCTAGTTTTTGATGTAAAGTTCGATGATTCATTAGTTGCGTATAACACCCAGTGCACCATGCAATATGTCCCCTCCTTAATACCCATCACCAGCCTATCCCATTCCCCCCCCCCAAAGCCCTCAGTTTGTTTCCCAGAGTCCATAGTCAAAATAAGTCAAGCAGAGAAAGACAATTATCATATGGTTTCACTCATTTATGGAAAATAAGAAGTAGGAAGATCGGTAGGAGAAGAAAGGGAAGAAGAAAGGGGGGGGGGCAAACAGAAGGGGGAATGAACCATGAGAGACTATGGACTCTGGGAAACAACAAAAACCTTTCTAAAACAAATGATTGTTACAGCAAGTTTACAGAATACAAGGTTAACATACAAAAGTTAATTGCTTTCTTATAAACCATCAATGAATACTTGGAATTTGAAATTAAAAACAGTATCATTTATATTAGTAGCCTCTTCAAATGAAATATGTAGGTATAAATTTAACATGATATACACAGACTGTATGAGAAGAAACTACAAAATTCTAAAGAAAGAAATCAAAGAACATCTAAGTAAATGGAGAAATATTCCATGCACAATGGATAAGAAGACTCAATATTGTTAAGACATCAGTTCTAACTTGATCTCAGATTCAGTGCAATCCCTGTCAAAATCCCAGAAAGCTGGTTTGTAGATATTGACAAAGTGATTCTAAAGTTTATATGGAAAGACAAAAGACCCAGATATCTAACACAATATTGAAGAAAAACAAAACGTCAGAACTGATACTATCTAGCTTTAAGACTAAATGTAAAGCTTCTGCAATCAAGAGAGTGGGGCATTGTTGAAAGAGTAGACAAATAGAACAATGGACCAGAATAGAGAGACTCACATAAATATAGTCAACTGATATTTGACAAAAAACAAAGGCAATTCAATGAAGAAAGATAATCTTTTCAAGAAATAGTCTTGGAACAACTGGACATCAACATGCAAAAAAAAAAAAAAAGCATCTAGAAAAAAGCATTAACTAAAAGTGTATCACACCTAAATGTTAACTGCAAAGCTATAAAACTCCTAAAAGAAAATCTACATGACCTTGGGTTCTATGAGGAGTTTTTAGATAGAACACCAAAATCACAATACATGAAAGAAAAATAGTAAGTTTGACTTCATTAAAGTTAAAAACTTCTCCTCTGCAGTTAATTACATTTAATTACTTAAAAGTAAAATCTTCTCACTGTTAAGGAAACTAAAAGACAAGCCACAGACTGGTAAAATATCTATCAGTAGATAGATATAGATATAGATATAGATATAGATATAGATATTTGCTCATCACCTGTAACATACCAAAGGGACAGAGGAACCAACCTTAAAGAGCTCAAATGGCCAAAACAGGAGCAATTTGAGCAATGAAAGAAACAACTGGATTATAACCAGGTAAAAAGAAAAAACAACCCCCAATGGAGTCATTTCCCTCACCCCCCCCACCCATGGCAGCATACCAAGATTTCAGTACAGTTTCCCCCTATCCCAAGAATGTGACCCTTCAAAAGTCAATCTGAAATTTTCTGATCAACCCTGATGAGGTAATCTGCAGGAATGATAAAAAACTTGTGTTTCCTTCCACCTAAAAAGAAGATGTCCTGGCCAGAAACAATCCTCTTCTTTTCTTTTACCACGAACTCCTTGCCCCACCCTCCTGCTTCCATTTTGTGTAACTCCTCAGAGTATTTCTGGACTACCTAAACTGCGTGCTGCCCAATCCATACATCACTTAATAGAATCAATTAGATATTCAAATTTACTTGGTTGACTTTTGTTGAGCAGATTAGAAGATTAAACTAAATGTGCACAAGTCCCTACAGGCATAAATTCATATTTGAATAAATAAATAGGGGGAAATGGATAAATCTTCCATTTTTCAAAGAATAAAAGTAGATATTTTTAGATATTTATTTAGTAGGACATAATCCTCTCTCTTTATGTATTGGCTGAACTTAGTGGCTCATATCCAAAAAATAGAATATGGAAAAAGGAAAGTAGATTTATGGTCGATAAACATGACAGACACTGCCTTGACCAAGTGACCAAAGTAAACATTGTCAATGAAAATACATGTTGATATCATGCATCCACTGATGTAAGGAACAAGGTACTTTGATTCTGTGGTATTCCCCACCAAAACCTGTAAAACTGACTGAGACAATCAAAAGTATCAGGGTCATAAAAAAGCTGAGAAACTGTCAGAGATTTGAGGAGTCCGAGGAGACACCATGACTAAATATAATGTGGTTTCCTAGATCTGATACTGGAACAGAAAAAGGGCATTAGTGGAAAAACTGGTGAAATCCAAAGGAAGTATGGAGTGTGGTTTATAATAATATGCCAATGTCCATCTTTCAATTTTAACAAATGTACCATAGATACGAGTAAAATTAACATGTAGGGANNNATTGGGTAAAATGTAAATATGAATATCATATTATCTTTGATACTTCCCTCTAAATCTAAAATTATTCCAAAATAAAAATTTTATTTACCAAAAAAAAATAAAAATAAAAAAATAAAACCAGCCAGAAACAAAACATGCATTACCTTTGAAAATTAATTAGGGTTTTTTTTTTTTAGTTTTCAATAGAAACAATTAAATTTTTTGCCGAGTTTTCAACAGACACAACAGACACAATGGACGACAAAGACAATGTAATTACATTTTAAAACTCTGTGCAAAAGAAAAAAAATCTACCGATCTAGAAATCTATAACCAATTTAAAAAAATCCTTCAAAACTGAAAGTGAAATAATGACATTTTCAGGCCAAAAAAAGAACTACGCAGAAATATTAGAGAGAGTTCTTCAGGCTGAAAAAAAAAAAAAAAAAGCCAGATGGAAGCACAGAATTGCTAGAAGAAGTGAGCACAGAAAAGGATTAAAATGAGAATAAATATAAGAGAATATGAACTGTTTAATGCAATAATAATACAAATATTTAAAAGTAAAATATGATAAAAAAGTAGCACAGAGTGTAGAATGAGAGGAATAAACCAAATTAAACTGTTAAATTGTTTTAAATCTTGCTGATTAGAGAAGTCATAAATGCACCATTGTGGTGTATACTGTAATAAATTGATGATGCTTATTTCAATTGACAGTAACTTAAGTGAAAAAATAAATATATAGTAACATATGAAACAGGAAAATAGGTAATTCCTTTCAAAATGTACTTGAGAACTTCCACTTTTCACCATACAGAGTAAATATACCTTGCTTGAACTCCCATCATAAACACAAAGAGAACAGAACAAAATATATGATACTAACTTTTTTTTTTGAAACTGGCCAATAAACAGTGTCTGACCATAAAGACTGGGGGGAAAGGACACATGAAGCAAGATTGGTAATGTCCCTCAGATTTCTGCCTGAAGACATTGTCTGTACCGTAGCACAAGCATGGTGAACCCATGCAGAGGTGGCAGTCATATTGAGTTATGAAGATAGAAATTGCAATCTTGGGAGATTGAGGCAGCTGGAATCTGTAGTGTAGAATAATAAAGAGGGTGGAGTTATGCAGAGAAAATTTTCAAGAAGAAATCTTCATAGGCTACTCCTTAAGAAATTTGCCGATTACTAAACCATAAATCTGAGGGAGAAACTCCACGAGACGAGGCAAAAAAACAGTTGTCAGCTACACAATTCCCAGAACTCAAAAGTTGACCGAGTACTGGCCAGTAAGCAGAGAGTTGTCTTATTGAGCATTGAACCTACCAGTAGTAATAGGAGAAGAAGGACTAAAATATTCATAGATTAAAAGCTATTCTAGACCTGTCTTTACAAAGCTTAAAATCAAATTGAAAGTGACCAAACTGATTTGAAAGTAACTTAATTGCTTGCCATTAAAAAAAAAAAAAAATCAACATTCTATCTAGAAACCCATAATGTAACATTCATGGTGTGCAATATTCTTTCAAAAGTTGCTAGATGCAAAGTAACAGAAAAGTGTAACCCACAAGCAAGAGAAAAATGAGTCAATAGAATCAGACCTAAACAAAAGAGATAATAGAAATGGAAGACAAACATGTCAAACATCTTAAATAAAAGTATTTGAAGAAAAATATAAACTTAATGAGGGGAAAAAAGAACTTCTAAAGCTGTAAAACTCAGTATCTGAAATAAAAAAATTTACCAGAAGTGCTCAATCCCAGGTTAGAGAATGAGTAAGAAAAATTTAGTGAACTTGAAAATATCTCTTCCCCAACTCCAGACAGTTGAAGCAGGGAAACAAAAATTAAAAAGAGGGAAAGAAAGAAAGGATGAAAAAGAAAGAGAGAGAGAGAGAGGAAAAGGAAAGCAGGCAGGAAGGAAGAAATGCAGGAAGACAGGAAGAAAAGAAAGAATGAGGGAAGGAAGGAAGGAGAAAGGAAGGAAGGAAAGAAGGAAGGAAGGAAGGAAAGAAGGAAGGAAGGAAGGAAAGAAGGGAGGAAGGGAGGGAGGGAGGAAGAAGGGAGGGAAGAAAGGGACAGACATTTTTTGTGGGGTAATATCACATGAAATACCACATGTATTGGAATCCAGGAAAAAAAAGGAGGGGATAAAAAATATTTAAATAAGATGTGAAGGAATAGTAGCTAAATAATAAAAATTGATGAACATTATAAACCCACAGATCCGAGAAATTGGTAGGAAAATAAACTAAGCCTTTTAGAAATATAGTGTCCCTGTGTCCTGGGAAGAGAAGAGAGTATATGTGTCTTAGGAAAAGGAGAAAGAATGAATGATGTTTTCAGTCTTAGAGCATCTACCACATTGCACAAAAAGATATCCTTACATTTCTTTAATAAAAGATCCTACTAACTCCCATATATTCATCAATGGAAAGTAAGGAATCAAAAAGAAAAAAAGATCATGGGGACCCTGTGTGGCCTAGTCGGTGAAGCATCTGACTCTTGGTTTCGGTTCAGGTGGTGATCTCAGGGTTGTGAGATGAGCCCCACCATCCAGCTCCATGGTCGGCACCGAGTCTGCTTAAGATTCTCTCTCCTGGGGCACTTGGGGGGCTCAGTCATTAAGCGTCTGCCTTCAGCTCAGGGCGTGATCCCAGCCTTCTGGGATCGAGCCCCACATCAGGCTCCTCTGCTGGGAGCCTGCTTCTTCCTCTCCCACTCCCCCTGCTTGTATTCCTCTCTTGCTGGCTCTCTCTCTGTCAAATAAATAAACAAGATCTTTTAAAAAAAAGAAAAAAAGATTCTCTTTCCTTCTGCCCCACCCCCACCCCTTTTTCTCTCTCACTAAGAATTAAATAAATAAATAAATAAATAAATATTCTCTGTCTTCCTCTCCCTCTGCTCTTCCCCCACCCTGTTTGCTCTCTATTTCTCTCTTTAAGAAAAAAAAAAAAAAAAGATCAGAATCAATTCATAAAAACAAAAAGAAACAAAAATGCTTTTAAAAAACAAAGAAAAATATTCAATCCCTTGTAAATTGAAACAAGTAAAAAATTTTGACCACAAAATGGACATAGTTTGATTTTGTTGTTTTGGTAGTTATGTGAATGATGATATTCAATCTTACCTAATTTTTTGGAATAAAGGTACAGTTACATAGGATTTGTGAACATAAATTTATAGTTATCATAAGATGCTACGGAAATCTAAGGACAAATTGATACAAATCATTTACAGTCAATGAAAAATAATTACGTTATTATGTATGTGCCGGAGATGGTTAAGAGTAGTCTTTTTAGGGGCGCCTGGGTGTCTCAGTTGTTAAGCGTCTGCCTTCGGCTCAGGGCATGATCGTGGTGTTCTGGGATCGAGCCCCACATCAGGCTCCTCCGCTGGGAGCCTGCTTCTTCCTCTCCCACTCCTCCTGCTTGTGTTCCCTTTCTCGCTGGCTGTCTCTGTCTCTGTCAAATAAATAAATAAAGTCATTAAAACAAAATAAAGAGTAGTCTTTTTATCCGCCTTCTTGCTGGCCACAAAATAAAAATATCGTCTACATTAGACGTTTGTCATCCCCTCATGATCCAATATATACAACTTGTATTTAGATTTTCTTCTAAACCTTGATATTTGGGTATTTATAAAAGGCTATATTGAGATTTAGCATTTATAAAAGGCTCTATAAATATCTTCTGTATGGACAATGGCATATCCATTAACACACTATTTCATTTTGACTTATGCATTTTTCAAATGCTTTGCTCTTTTGAACCAGGTCCCAGAAGTGTCAGGGTCAGACTGCTTCCTTCTGAATATTATGTTATATAATATAGATAAGATATTGCATATAACATGAAGTTAGAAATAGAGAACATTTGCCCAATTAATGTTCATTAAATGTCAGCTACTTACCAGTTTTAAGAGAATATAACTGTCCTTAGTTAAATTTATTCTATGTCTCTGAGAGATTAGTTCATGAAATACTCTTCCATGGGGATTGCTACATTTTAGTTAGAACTGTGATAACTGATCTTAGTCTTGGGATAAATCTGTTTTAACTTCACCTATTTTTAAATTGCTTCCACAGGCAGAAGCTCACGTCATCTTAAAAGTACCTTGTTATATCAGCAGCGAATGTCTTAATAAGCCCATTTAAAATATACTGAAACTGAGGTCAATAGATTAATATGAAATAAATCTGGGATGTTCATCCTCTTAATTCAGTATTCTTTCCACTTATGGCAATGATTTATGAATTGTCTTCATCACAGCCTAGGGTTATGGATGGAGTACAAAAACACTAACAAGCATATTTTGTATCTCTGAATACCACTGATTATAATATAGATGTGTTGTGAAACTTTGTTTTTAGATGACTGCTTGATTTCAGAACGACTAGGAGTGGAAGAATGTCTTTAATGTTCTACTGAAATTTAAAATAAATGCTTGCAGGTTTAATAAGCTGTCAGCTACAGGATTGGAACTAGAAGTATATTTATTCATGTTTCATCTCATTCTTTACACTTCACTGCCTTTAAAATGTAGGGAATCATAGAGTTGAATTGCCCTGATAAGCTTATACTAATTTCCCAATAGCAAATTAGTTATGTATATGTATGCAAACAGAATGGTGTTTGATGGTTTAACTATAATTAACAGTGGGCTATTATACCAAATGGTATATAAATAAAGAAAATATGCCAAATATTATAATGTCCTAATATATTAAATAACCCTTATATGCATTCAGGATAAAAAATATATCCCCAATATATGTATATATCCATATATATTATATAAAATATGTAAAATTTACAATTGATATTAATAAATACTGATTAATTGATTGATTTATAGATTTGTATAACAAAAAATAAATTTTTATAAAGTATGTATTCTTATATTCATTACTTTTTAATTAATTTCACACTTTTTTCTTTCATGTTCTGAAGGGAACAAAAAAATATAAAAATCTAAAGATCTTCATTTCATTTTGCATTTTCATTTCACTTGCTTTGCTTCCATATGATCTTATCCAAGAAAATATCACAGATAAAAAATAACCAATGATTTCACGATCATAAGTATTCTAATGAAAAAGGAATGTAAATAAGGCTCATTGATACTGAATAGTGAATAGATTCAGAAGAACAAAAATATCGAATAGGTCATGAGGAGTAACTTGAAACCTAATCTACACATAGTATCCACTCCTAATTACTGCATCTCTGAAAAAAATGTGTGCATGAAATGTTCAGGTTTGGACAGAGACCGCTTTATCGCTCATAATTCAAGGATTTAGAATTGTGTTGGGAATTCCCTGTACAGAATGCCTTTGATGTGCATAGTGGTTGAAGTAGTTTTGAAAAAGGTACATGGAACAGAAAATAACAAAGAAGTTAAAGAATATTTTTAAAAATATTTGAGGCATATCATTTCATTTCAGATTTTCAAATTAGAGAGTATAATTAGGATAAAACTGAAATCCCCAGTAACTAAAGTGATACCGAAAAAAAAAAAAAGTCAAGAAAGTGTGTTTTGACCAATAAATCAACAGTTTTTATTGCATTTTAGAGAATAACTGATGCATAATTGGTCAATTTTCAAAAATAGGCAGGTTTTTTGGTTGTTGTTTTAAAGTTTGGATTCATAGTACTGAGACATTCCAAATGAATCGACCAGTCAGTTAGGAACTATAAGGATTGGCATGAAAGCATTATGTACTTCTTGTGCAAATATAGTTCAGAAACTTGAACTAGACAGATTCGGAGGGAAATAAAATAATTACCCTTCTTTATGGTACTACCGATGATGATATAAAGCTTTATAGTCTCATTCCTAGTTTGCGAAAGCCTAAACCATTATAATTGCTAAAATAATTTCAAGAAAAATAAGTATTCTAAATTTTCTAAATTTCAAGATATATAAGTTCTCTAAGAGTGAAAGGCAGTGTGGTGGAATAAAACAAATAGAGAAAGAGAGAGAGTGTGTGTGTGCATGTGTGTGTGTGTGTGTGTGTGTGTGTGTAAATTTGAGCCTGATGCAGAATTTGACTTTCATCTCCAGCACTCATTTACGTTACTTAATTTCTTTGGAGGACAGTTTTCTTCTCCCTAAAATGGATTGATAATACATACCTTGCATTAGCAGATGCAAAGTCCTTTGCTCAATGTTGGCACAATAAATGCTATTGATTATTTTCAACACAGCAAGTTACTTGGAAAAATTAGTAAAATTATTCAGTTCTTAAAAACTCAGAATTATGCAATCATTTACATTTAGTAAAATTCTGTTTATCATTGATCGATCTCATTAATATATGAAAAGCAATTTAGAAAGTCATAGGTATCATTCTTTTATTAAATATTTTCTGAATGTTTTATATGTTTTGTATCCATAGGAAATACAAATGCTAAAGCAACACAATATTCAAGAGATAGCACATAGCAAATTGCCTGTAGTAAGTATCTATTCTTAGATACTCAAATTCCACAATAATTTAGAATTTTTGAAGGTGGTTTCACAATATGAGCTGTACAGTTCTGATTATGTTTCTGGTCTATTCTTCTGCTCTCTCCCCCACATATACTCTGTTCCAGCCATTACAAATTATTTCCATTTCTCCTAATAACTTGTGCCTTTAATTATGCAGCTCTTTGGCTGGGAATGCCTTTCTTTACTATAGACTGTAAGTTACTAAGAGGCAGGAATCATTCTCTGCCTTTTAAGGGCTCTATGCTCACTGTATGTCAAGTACATAATAATATCTGTAGAAAGAATAAATTTCCATCAGAATTCCTCCTTATTTCCCAAGACTTGCGTAAAGACAAGTTCAAAATTCTTCCTTGGTGAGTCATGTTGAACATTTTACAGCCATCTGCAGAATTATATACCTCATCCTTTGAGCTTCCAAAACATCCCATGTTTGCAGCTAGTTAAAGTTTAAGATCAACAGTCTTTTCAAAAATGAGTAGAGAAAAGGGAGAAATGACATTAACCTCTTTGAACTCTATCTAAAATAATATTTTAATAATATACATAGTAATGATCAGATTCACCATTCCATAGCCCTGAAGATGTTAGTACAATATTGGTGATGTGATCTATAATAAATCATGATACTTCTTGAAGTCAAACTCATCTTACATAAATTATGAAAACCTGCCATAATGCTTCTATGTAGATTTGTATGAAACCATGGTTTTATGATACATTGTAAAATTCAGATAGACCAGTAACTGTAGAGTTCAAACAATAAAAACCAAGTCATATCTATGGATTTTGAACAGATTTCCAGGCATCACCCTTTTTGTAAGCTTTTTAAAAAAGAAAACAAATAACCAATTAATGATAGCAAGTTACTAGAAGGAAAAAGAAAAACCAAAGATTATAGAAATACAGCAAGTGGAAGGAAAATAGCAAAATAAGAAAATAAACTAAATGATTATCTAATAACAAAGCTGTTTAAGATTTATTTTAAGCAGAATTTAAAACAGAACACAGCAGATCTTGAGTTTCCTGCTTTTCTAGGAGTGTAATAATAAACAAACATAATGATGCTTTTCTAGGTATAGAAGGGGCACCAAAACAGTTGTTTTTAAATTTATGTGCATTGCATATTTTGCAAAAAAATGTCCTATTACCAATTTTAGATGAGAAATGGGAAGTAAAATATCCCTGGTGCTTAAAATCCTCTATTCTCTTTGTTTTGCTCTTGACTGCATTAGAAACATGTCCCAATTTATTATCATCAGCTTCTATTTTTAAAAAATGTTGTCCAGAGTCTGTCATCGTTGGACTTAGGGTTTTCCAGAATGATTTATATCACGTTTGTTTCCCTTCTGTGAGCTTTATGGTTGTCTCCCTCGTTCACTGTGATTTTTTTTGGTAGTATAGAGCAAACAGCCTCAAAATAACCTGAGATGTTGTAGCTGTAGAGGATTAGTAGATCATTTTAGCCTATGTTTTCTTTCTGTAGCCTGCAATTATATTTTTAACCATAAATTTGTTTATATGGTGATAGGGAAGAAGTGATAGAAGAGCCAATTATTTATCAAACATTTTTTTGTAGTAGTTATGAGGGAGCCTCCCTTAATTTTCCACGTGAAAATAGCTTTCCTGAAACAAAAGTGAATTACAGTGTGGAAATTGTCGCAAATTCCAGAACTGTTTAATTCAATAAAGTCCTAAACCTGGCTCTTCCTAAATAATTTGCTATTTAGTTCACTAGTCCAAAAACTTTATGCCTAACACTACACTTTAACTCTCTGCTAGTGTCTCGACCTTATAGATTTTCTATAACTGATGGCTCCTGCTGTAAGCATTAAAATGTAGTCAGCTAATTAAATAAGAGTGTTAAAATTAATTTAGCATTTCTTTTTTTTACCTCAACTTCTTTTTTTTTTTTTTTACTTTTTTTCCTATCTTGAATTTTCTATTTGTTTTTGCTTTGTTTTGTTTGCAGTGAGTATTATAGCTTTGAGGCTAATAGATAAAACTGGAATGGGCTTGAAATTGATAAGTGGAAATTATTTTATGCAAGTCCTAAATTATTATACAACTGTCATTAGCAAGAGTATATACCCAAATCATGTATACATTCATTTATTGGTCCATCCATTCATTGAATAAACATGTCTTGAGTAATTTTTCCAGTCACTGTGTTTTGAATAATGGACTGAAAGGAATTTTATTTCACCTCATCAACCCTGCCTTAAATGTAATATTTTAATGTGCAAATTTTAGAATAGTAATTTCCTATATTTATATGACATGTTGAAATATTTAGAGTTGCATTAAGGGCATATTTCAATACATGATATGCACTCCCAGCTTACATCAGTTTCATGTTGCCACAATAGTAATCCAATAATCTAGACATTTTTAAGATCATTAAACTTGAATTAAGTCACCAAAAACTGGCTATTTCCTATTTGCACTCATAGCTCATATTCAGCAGGGTTTGGCACTTTATATTAATTAGTCTAATTTCTCTTTAATTATATTTTTACTCTTGATATTTTTGTTCTAAAATTTTCTTACAAATATAGATGTTTGACAAGACAAGAAACCAGAAGAAAATTATACATGTACAATCCCATTGACTGCATGTAAAACACATTGTTACTATGACATTTGCTCACAAAAATGTATTCCATCAGGCAAAACAGTGAGCATTTAGATGCATAGCTTTATGCAAATTTCATTATTCAAAGTGAACATTTTTTTTTTAATTACCATTCTCGGGGAGGAGTTAACATGGTGGAGGAGTAGGGGTCCCCTTTTTCAGCTGGACCCCTGAGTCGAGCTAGATAGGTACCAGACCATCCTGAACATCCATGGAATCAGCCTGAGATGCAGGAAGATACATCTGGATCTCTACAAATGAACATTTCCAGCGCTGAGTATTGAGGGACAAAGCAGGGAGCCGTGAAACCACGCACAGATATCGGAAGATAAACGGAAGAGGGAGGGAGCCACTGCGTTCGGGCGCCAGGAAGCGGTAGCCACCTGCACGGGGGAGCAGGCGGACTCGCAGATGGCACCGTGAGAGAGCAGACTGAGACCGTGAGCCGGGAGTGCGCGCGACCAGACTGAAAACCGGAGCTCCGGCGTGCTCACTGGAACCAGACTGAGACCAGGAGCTCTGGAGCGCAGGGGGGCAGCTGGAGGCTGGCGGCTGGCAGTGCTAGAAACACAAAGGACACAGATGTGCCAGCCCTGGAAGTGAGAGCTGGGACGCCGGCTGTGGGGCGCACAACCCGGGACGCTGCAGGGTTGAGCAGCACCAACAGAAACAGAGTTAAAGTGGCCAGAACACCAGTGGAGAATGGTCTGCAATCCTGTTCTAAGACAGAGGCTGGGATTCAGCTACTGCTGCTCTCTCAGAAGAGGCACAGCAAACCACCAGGGAAAGCCGCCAGAGAACAAAAGCCTGGAAATACCGGCTCACAGGGTGCCCATCCCCTTCCACCCTCCCAGGGGACACGGAGACTCTACCCAAACAGGGTTGCCTGAGTATTGGCGCGGCAGGCCCCTCCCCCAGAAGGCAGGTTGAAAAATCAAGAGGCCCACATCCCTAAGGTCCCTATAAAGTGCACACTGCCTCGGTCCTGGTCAATAATTTGGGCTCCGGACAACCCCACAATCTCTCCTCATCAGAATGATGAGAAGGAGAAATCCCCCCCCCCCCAGCAAAGAAAAGACAATGAGTCTGTGGCCTATGCCACAGAACTAATGGATATGGATATAACCAAATTATCTGAAAGGGAGTTCAGAGTAACAATGGTCAAGATGATGTGTAGACTTGAAAAAAGTATTAACGAAAATGTTAATGAGAATATAGAATCTCTAAGGGCAGAAATGAGAGCAAATCTGGCAGAAATTAAAAATTCTATGAATCAAATGCAGTCTATGAGTCAAAACCAGATGCTCTGATGGCCAGGGTGAATGAGGCAGAACGTATCAGCGAATGGGAGTATGGGTTAGTAGAAGAGAAAGCTAAAATAGAAACTTGGCTCAAAAAAATCCAATCTCAAGAATATAGGTTACGGGAGATTACTGACTCAATGAAACGATCCAATGTTAGAATCATCGGCATCCCTGAGGGGGTGGAGAAAAACAGAGGTCTAGAAGAGATATTTGAACAAATTGTAGCTGAAAACTTCCCTAATCTAGCGAGGGAAACAAACATTCGTGTCCAAGAGGCAGAGAGGACCCCTCCCAAGCTCAACCATGACAACCTACACCACGTCACGTCATGGTGCAATTCACAAATATTAGATCCTAGGATACAGTATTGAAAGCAGCCAGGGCAAAGAAATTTCTCACATACCAAGGCAAAGGTATCAGAATTACGTCAGACCTGTCTACACAGACCTGGAATGAGAGAAAGGGTTGGGGGGGGGGCATTTTTAAATCTCTTTCAGAGAAAAACATGCAGCCAAGGATCCTTTATCCAGCAAGGCTGTCATTCAGAATTGATGGAGAAATAAAGACCTTCCAGAATCGCCAGTCACTGACCAATTTCATAGCCACGAAACCGCCCTACAGGAGATATTAAGGGGGGTTCTATAAAGTAAAAAGGCCCCAAGAGTGATACAGAACAGAAAGTCACAATCTATAGAAACAAAGACTTTACAGGCAACATGGCATCATTAAAATCATATCTCTCAATAATCAGTCTTAATGTGAATGGCTTTAATGGTCCCATAAAACGCCACACGGTTGCAGATTGGATAAAAAGACAAGACCCATCCATTTGCTGTCTACAAGAGACTCATTTTGAACCTAAAGGTACATCCAGACTGAAAGTAAAGGGATGGAATACAATCTTGCATGCCAATGGACCTCTAAAGAAAGCTGGGGTAGCAATTCTCATATCAGACAGATTGGATTTTAAACTAAAGACTGTAGTTAGAGATACAGAAGGGCACTATATTATTCTTAAAGGATGTATCCAACAAGTGGATATGACAATTATAAATATCTATGCCCCCAACAGGGCAGCAGCAAGACACACAAGCCAACTCTTAACCAGAATAAAGAGACATATAGATAAAAACACGCTAATAGTATGAGACATCAACACTCCACTATCAGCAATAGACAGATCACCTAAACAGAAAACCAACAAAGAAACAAGAGCTTTGGAGGCCATACTAGACGAGTTGGACCTCATAGATATATATAGAACACTACACCCCAGAATCAAAGAATACTCATTCTATTCTAATGCCAATGGAACACTCTCAAGAATGGACCATGTTCTGAGACACAAAACAGGTCTCAAGTGATACCAAAAGACTGAAATTATTCCCCGTATATTCTCAGACCACAATGCTATGACATTGGAACTCAACCACAAGGAAAAATTTGGAAGAAACTCAAACACTTAGAGACTAAGAACCATCCTGCTCAAGAATGATTCGATAAACCAGGAAATCAAAAATCAAATTAAACAATTATGGAGGCCAACAAGAATGAAGACACAACGGTCCAAAACCTATGGGATACTGCAAAGGCACTCCTAAGGGGAAAATACATAGCCATCCAAGCCTCACTCAAAAGAATAGAAATATCTAAAATGCAGTTTTTATACTCTCAACTCAAGAAGCTGGAGCAGCAACAGAGGAACATGCCTAATCCATGCACAAGAAAGCATTTGATCAAGATTAGAGCAGCGATCAATAAATTAGAAACCAGGAGCACAGTAGAGCAGATCAACAGAACTAGAAGCTGGTTCTTTGAAAGAATAAATGAAATTGACAGAGCACTGGCAAGACTTATCCAAAAGAATAGAGAAAGGACCCAAATTAATAAAATTATGAATGAAAAAGGAGAGGTCACAACCAACACCAATGAAATTGGAAGGATTATTAGAAACTTTTATCAACAGCTTTATGCCAATAAATTAAGCAATCTGGAAGAGATGGAGGCCTTCCTGGAAACCTATAAACTACCAAGACTGAAACAGGAAGAAATTGATTTTTTAAACAGGCCAATTAATTATGAAGAAATTGAAACAGTGATAAAAAACCTTCCAAAAAACAAAATGCCAGGGCCTGATGGTTTTCCCAGGGAATTCTACCAAACATTCAAAGAAGAAATAATACCTATTCTCCTAAAGCTATTTCAAAAATAGAACAGAAGGAAAGCTACCAAACTCATTCTACGAGGCAAATATTACCCTGATTCCCAAACCAGGCAAATACCCCATCAAAAAGGAGAATTAGAGACTGATTTCCCTAATGAATATGGACGCCAAAATTCTCAACAAGATCCTTGCTAATAGAATCCAACAGTACATTAAAAGGATTATCCGTCATGACCAAGTGGGATTCATCCCTGGGATGCAAGGGTGGTTCTACATTTGCAAATCTATCAGTGTCATAGATTTTATCAACAAGAAAAAAGCCAAAAATGATATGACCCTCTCAATAGATGCAGAAAAAGCATTTGACAAAATACAGCATTCTTTCCTGATTAAAACCCTTCAGAGTATAGGGATAGAGGGTACATTCCACAACCCCATAAAAACCATCTATAAAAAGCCTAAAGCAAATATCATTCTGAATGGGGAAAAGCTAGAAGCCTTTCCCTTAAGATGAGAAACACAAGGATGCCCACTCTCACCATTATTATTCACATAGTATTAGAAGTCCTTGCAACAGCAATCAGACAACAAAAAGGGATAAAAGGTATCCAAATCAGCAAAGAAGAAGTCAAACTGTCTCTCTTCGCAGATGACATGATACTCTATATGGAAAATCCAAAAGAATCCACCCCCAAACTTCTAGAAGTTATAGAGCAATTCAGTAATGTGGTGGGATACAAAATCAATGCTCAGATATCAGTTGCATTTCTATACATGCTCATGGATCGGAAGAATTAACATAGTTAAAATGTCCATGCTACCCAGAGCAATCTACACTTTCAATGCTATCCCGATCAAAATACCGAGGACATTTTTCAAAGAACTGAAACAAATAGTCCTTAAATTTGTATCAAGCAGAAAAGGCCTCGAATCACCAAGGAACCGTTGAAAAGGAAAAACAAAGCTGGGGGCATCACAATGCTGGATTTCGAGCTGTACTACAAAGCTGTGATCACAAAGACAGCATGGTACCGTCACAAAAACAGACACATAGACCAATGGAACAGAATAGAGAACCCAGAAATGGACCCTTGGCTCTTTGGGCAACTAATCTTTGATAAAGCAGGAAAAAACATCCGGTGGGAAAAAGACAGTCTCTTCAATAAATGGTGCTGGGAAAATTGGACATCTACATGCAAAAGAATGAAACTTGACCACTATCTCACACCATACACAAAAATAAACTCCAAATGGATGAAAGACCTCGATGTGAGACAGGAATCCATCAAAATTCTAGAGGAGAACATAGGCAGCAACCTCTACGACATCGGCCAAAGCAACCTTTTTCATGACACATCCCCAAAGGCAAGAGAAACAAAAGATAAAATGAATTTATGGGACTTCATCAAGATTAAAAGTTTCTGCACAGCCAAGGAAACAGTCAGAAAAACTAAGAGGCAGCCCACGGAATGGGAGAATATATTTGCAAATGATGCTACAGATAAAAGACTGGTATCCAAGATCTACAAAGAACTTCTGAAACTCAATACACGAGAAACAAATAAACAAATCATAAAATGGGCAGAAGATATGAACACTTTTCCAATGAAGACATACAAATGGCTAACAAACACATGAAAAAATGTTCGAAATCATTAACCATCAGGGAAATTCAAATCAAAACCACACTGAGATACCACCTGACGCCAGTTAGAATGGCAAAAATTGACAAGGCAAGAAACAACAATTGTTGGAGAGGATGTGGAGAAAGGGGATCCCTCCTACATTGTTGGTGGGAATGCAAGTTGGTGCAGCCACTCTGGAAAACAGTGTGGAGGTCCCTTAAAAAGTTAAAAATTGAGCTCCCCTATGACCCAGCCATTGCACTCCGGGGTATTTACCCCAAAGATACAGACGTAGTGAAGAGAAGGGCCATAGGCACCCCAATGTTCATGGCAGCAATGTCCACAATAGCTAAATCGTGGATGGAGCCGAGATGCCCTTCCACAGATGACTGGATTAAGAAGTTGTGGTCCATATATACAATGGAATATTACTCAGTTATCAGAAAGAACAATTTCTCAACATTTGCTGCAACATGGACGGCACTGGAGGAGATAATGCTAAGTGAAATAAGTCAAGCAGAGAAAGACAATTATCATATGGTTTCTCTCATCTATGGAACATACGAAGTAGGAAGATCGGTAGGAGAAGAAAGGGATAAAGCAGGGGGTAATCAGAAGGGGGAATGAAGCATGAGAGACTATGGACTCTGAGAAACATACTGAGGGCTTCAGAGGGAAACGGAGTGGGGAATGGGATAGGCTGGTGATGGGTAGTAAGGTGCACTGGGTGTTATACGCAACTAATGAATCATCAAACTTTACATCAGAAACCGGGGATGTACTGTATGGTGACTAACATAATATAATAAAAAAATATTATCTTAATAAAAAAATTACCATTCTCTTACATGTAAATAATCTGTTGTCTACCTCTTAATATTAACATTATAATTGTGAACACTTTCCAATCTTACCTTATATTTCTTGAAAACACATAGGCCCAACCAATGAATCATGGAACATTGCCTCAAAAACTGGGGATGTACTGTATGGTGACTAATATAAAAAAATAAAAATTATAAAAAAAAAGGAAACACATCAGCATCACCACATATTGGTGTGTACACTCTATGGTCTAAGATATCTAAGTACATGTTCTCAAATTTTATTATAATTGTTATATTAAAATTATTTGTACCTATCTTTTCCACAGTTCTGATTATATCCTTATTTCGTGTAAGAAAGTATGCTGAATTAAATAGGTCACTTTAAAGACTTTGGTAGGTATTTGTAAAAATAATTTAAAGTTATGCCTATTGTATGCAACTCATCAAGCATTGCTTCTTTTCTCACGTTTTCTGTTTCCCGCATATATCTTGCAATCATTTGTCCCTGGTTGTATGCCTAGATATGTTTTATTCAGTAGTTAAAATTTAGTTCAAGAATTACTTCATAAAGCTTTACTTAATCTCGCAAGGCTGGATGAGATGCCCTTTGTTGTGCCCTCATAATAGCCCATAATAGCATGTCAGAATAAGACAGGCATAACTGTGCATATTTCTGTGTCTCAATCAAGTATGATTGTCATACTTCTCTGTGTAGCCCCTGTGACCGGCACAATGACTAGCACATGGTAGACACCAAATAATTTCTCTTTGCATTAATTATCAAATTGATATATTATCCAATCACAAATTTGATCCTCACCATAAACTTTCTGCATGGGAAATATTATTTTCCACATCGTTTTGAGTAAAATGAGCAAAAAACAGATTACTTGCCTGGAGTTATATAATTTGAAAATGATTCCAGGGTTTTTCAGGTATCAGATATAGACCTTATGAATCCTATTATTAATCTCTCAAGTCATCAAATTTGACACAGGACATCTATGATGGAAATGTCCAAACAATTTGGAAAATAGGTTTGGAGCTTAGGAAGTATTTGGTTAAAATAAATATCATTATCTTGGCCTATATGATACAAATAGTGGGTTTCTATTATCTTTTCCATTACATTTATTTCTACATTTTTAATTTCTTCATAATTAAAAAATAATACGAATGGGCTGACATTATATAATGCATGATATGATAAATCTTTTTAAAATAATTATTCATGTATGACCTATAGAGAGAGAATATGAGAAACATTTTATTTTTTTTATTTTAATGTTTTTTTATTATATTATGTTAGTCACCATACAGTACATCCCTGGTTTCTGATGTAAAGTTTGATGATTCATTAGTTGCATATAACACCCAGTGCACCATGCAATACGTGCCCTCCTTACTACCCATCACCAGTCTATCCCATTCCCCCACACCCTTCCCCTCTGAAGCCCTCAGTTTGTTTCTCAGAGTCCATGGTCTCATGCTTCATTCCCCCTTCTGATTACCCCCCCTTTCTTTATCCCTTTCTTCCCCTACTGATCATCCTAGTTCTTATGTTCCATAGATGAGAGAAATCATATGATAATTGTCTTTCTCTGCTTGACTTATTTCACTTAGCATTATCTCCTCCAGTGCTGTCCATGTTGCAGCAAATGTTGAGAACTCGTTCTTTCTGATAACTGAGTAATATTCCATTGTATATATGGACCACAACTTCTTAATCCAGTCATCTGTTGAAGGGCATCTCGGCTCCTTCCACGATTTAGCTATTGTGGACATTGCTGCCATGAACATTGGGGTGCCTATGGCCCTTCTCTTCACTACGTCTGTATCTTTGGGGTAAATACCCAGGAGTGCAATGGCTGGAACATAGGGGAGCTCAATTTTTAACTTTTTAAGGGACCTCCACACTGTTTTCCAGAGTGGCTGTACCAACTTGCATTCCCACCAACAATGTAGGAGGGATCCCCTTTCTCCACATCCTCTCCAACAATGTTGTTTCTTGCCTTGTCAATTTTTGCCATTCTAACTGGCGTCAGGTGGTATCTCAGTGTGGTTTTGATTTGAATTTCCCTGATGGCTAATGATTTTGAACATTTTTTCATGTGTCTGTTAGCCATTTGTATGTCTTCATTGGAAAAGTGTCTGTTCACATCTTCTGCCCATTTTTTGATTTGTTTATTTGTTTCTCGTGTGTTGAGTTTGAGAAGTACTTTGTAGATCTTGGATACCAGTCTTTTATCTGTAGCGTCATTTGCAAATATATTCTCCCATTCCGTGGGCTGCCTCTTAGTTTTTTTGACTGTTTCCTTGGCTGTGCAGAAGCTTTTTATCTTGACGAAGTCCCACAAGTTCATTTTATCTTTTGTTTCTCTTGCCTTTGGAGATGTGTCATGAAAAAGGTTGCTTTGGTCGATGTAGTAGAGGTTGCTGCGTATGCTCTCCTCTAGGATTTTGATGGATTCCTGTCTCACATCGAGGTCTTTCATCCATTTGGAGTTTATTTTTGTGTATGGTGTGACAGAGTGGTCAAGTTTCATTCTTTTGCATGTAGCTGTCCAATTTTCCCAGCACTATTTATTGAAGAGACTATCTTTTTTCCACTGGATGTTTTTTCCTGCTTTATCAAAGATTTGTTGCCCAAAGAGCCGAGGATCCATTTCTGGGTTCTCTTTTCTGTTCCATTGGTCTATGTGTCTGTTTTTGTGCCAGTACCATGCTGTCTTTGTGATCACAGCTTTGTAGTTCAGCTTGAAATCCGGCATTGTGATGCCCCCAGCTTTGTTTTTCCTTTTCAACAATTCCTTGGTGATTTGGGGCCTTGCAACATGGATGTCACTGGAGGAGATAATGCTAAGTGAAGTAAGTCAAGCAGAGAGGGACAATTATCATTTGGTTTCTCTCATCTATGGAGCATGGGAACTGGGAATATCGGTAGGAGAAGAGACGGATAAAGAAAGGGGTGGTAATCAGAGGGGGGAATGAAGCGTGAGAGACTATGGACTCTGGGAAACAAACTGAGGGCTTCAGAGAGGAGGGGGGTGGAGGAGTGGGATGGACTGGTGATGGGTGGTAGGAAGGGCACGTATTGCATGGTGCACTGGGTGTTATATGCAACTAATGAGTCATCGAACTCTATAAAAAAATAAAAATTAAAAAATTTTAAAAAAGGGAGATCCAATGGGTGCCAGCATGTGAGCTAATGTTCAGATGCATGAAAATTCCCACTACACATGTTTTGTTGAGAGACAAACTTTTCAGATACTTAATTTCTTAGCACCTGCTAAGTGCTAACTTAGGCTCAGTTCATCAGATATCGCTGCCCTGGATATTATATCCAAATATCTAAAAAGTTTTAAACTAATGATGCAGAGACAGAGTAGACATTTCACTTTGGAGCACAGTATGAGCAGCAACTTCTAGTTTCCAGGTAAACAGATGTAGTAATGACTCCCCAGTTTCTTCCTAAATTGTGACAGTTTAGAAAACAAGTATCAAAAAATTTCTCTTGAACAAGTTCAATGAACAGTGATTTTACTAGCATTCTACTACTATTATGACTACAAGCATATCAGTTTCTAAAACATAACAACTATAAACTCTTGACAAGATTTTTAAAAAATTACCTGAGGACACCAAAGAGAAGGCAGATACTTGAAGGGAGTAAAAACATGGAGAGAGGGATGACTCTGAGTAAGTTTCCCATTTTTATGGCTTGTAGCATGATAGCAGTCTGTACTAAATGGGGTGGCCAAACTCCGATAGAAAATCCACATTTTGGGGACACTTGGGTGGCTCTCTTGGTTCCACATCTGGCTCCTTGCTCAGCAGGGAGGCTGCTTCTCCCTTTGCCTGCCGCTCCCCCTGCTTGTATTCCCACTCTTTCTCTCTCTTGCACTCTCTCTCTGGCAAATAAATAAATAGAATCTTTAAAAAAAAAAAAAAAGAAAAAAAGAAAGAAAGAAAAAGAAAATCCACATTGTTTCTGGCCGGAAGAACTAGAGGACAGAGTTTAGGGTAGTCATAGCTATGCTAGTGAAGGGTAGAAACTCTGGAAAGCAAAGAGGACAAGATGGTAAGACCTAAAATATGTCAAACTCAGGAGGAAATAGATTTCCCAGTGTCAAAAGGAAATTCAGAAAGCTTTACCTGAAAAGAATATTTTATTGAGCAAGAAACAAAGTTTCTAGGAATAGAGAGACTTCAAAACTTCAAGTGGTAAGAAGCTGTGGTCTCAGTAGGTTACAGCTCAGTTTATAAAGAAGGAATGAGGAAGTGTATTGTTGTCAATTGTGACTGGTTACTAAACACATTCCTTTGAGGTAGTAGCTCTGATTGAGCTCATTTATGTGTAGCTGATTGGCAAGAAAGCCACAAAATTGCACTGACACGAAGAAAGTTTAAATTTTAGGGGGTGCCTGTGTGGTTTGGTCAGTTAAGAGTCTGCCTTCTCCCAAGATAGAGGGCTGCGTAGGGCTCTTTGCTCAGCAGGAGTCTGCAGTCTGCTTCTCCCTTCCCTCTGCCCGCCACCG
>NW_024424452.1:62274337-62374888 GCF_017311325.1 Ursus maritimus
CCCCCGTGCCCTCTCTGTCTCTTGCTCACTCTCTCAAATCAATAAATGAATAAATGAATAAAAATTTTTTAAAGCTTAAGTTCTGTTTAAATTCAGAGTTAGATTTAGGGGAAATCTGAATAGTTTAACTTTTGGTTATGTGGCTATAGGTGTTTGTACCAGTGTATACCCAAACTGTGACCCCCATTTTGGTTTAATGCCAACGGTAATAGTTTTCAACCGTAATAAGAACTTCAATTTTGTATTATTTTAGAGTTTACCAAGTATTACATACTTTGCTAGCCCTTATTAGAAATTATAAAATACACATATGAATAGAGAAGGAGATTGTGAATATTCAATTAAGTTTCCTAAAACCAGAGAAAGTGATGTAAATGAGTGCCAACATCCAAAAGCTGGCTTTAACTTTTTGTCTTCTTTCTCCTTGATCCAGGAAGTCTGATTACGTGCATCTGGATGGGGCCCAGGCATTTCTACTCTAAACATACGTCCAGGTGGTTCTGATGCCTGTGGTTCTTGGATAAGGAATCTGCTGAGGAGAAAATAGGTAGGAGTCACTGAGGAAAGCAGCTACTGTGAGGACCACCTGAGTCCTGGCAAAGACTGCAAGCTTTAATTTTCCCATTTTCTTGGCAAATCCAAAGCACAGTCTGCATTTTAAGCTCTTAGAATGTGCAGACCTCATATCAAGACTTTTCATACCCTTCATCTATTTTTAGTACCCAGAACAATGTCAGGTTAGGTATCCCAAACTCCATGGTATAAATTAATAATCTGTACTACAGAGTGATCAGTCACCTGATCAAGGAATGCAGACAGAATGTATATTAAATTCAAGTCTATTTGATTTTCTCTAGGATGTCATATGTTATCCTAAGCCATTCCTGACAATTGAGTTATTCCCATGCAGGAAAATACAGAAGAGAAGTATGCAAAGAAAAAGATATATATTTTTTTTTCCTGCCTGGATCTTCTTTCAAAATACTCACTGTAAAAGGGTAGGAAAGAATCTAGCCTACTGTTGGGGCACTTGGGTGGTTCAGTTGGTTAAGTGCCTGCCTTCGGCTTGGGTCATGATCCCAGAGTCCTGTGTAGGGCTCCCTGCTCAGCGGGAGTCTGCTTCTGCTCCTGCCCCTGATTCTTTTCTCTCTCTCTGTCTCTCTCACTCACTCTTTCTCAAATAAATAAATAAAATCTTTAAAAAAATTTTTTTTAAGTAAATCTAATCTCTACTGTTTCAGGAGAAATTTTTCTCAACATTTGATTATACTAAACATCCTAATATTAGCAGATCAGTTCCTGTAAAGTAATTTCAGATACTTATTAAAGAAAAGAATTCATTTACTATTGCAAATTTTACTTAAGAATAGGTTACCAAAGATTAGAATTATTTAAATGTGACTGTAATTACTGAGTTAAAGTCTTTAATTTCAAAAGAAGAGCACAGATGATTGGAATATTTCCATAGCTAATTTTTGCATTTTTAATTTTCTTTTCTTCCCCATGAATGGCAACGTTTACACTTTCTTTTTCACTGAACTCCCTGCCTCACCTGTTAGCAGCCACTCTCTCTGCCCTACCTCTTCTTCTGCAATTAAAATTTGGCCTAAAAATGTCTGGGTTCTTTGTTAATGTAAAATCAACTCTACTGAAATTTCCTCTTTAATATGAAGTAAATGCAATTTGGTAGAAAATATCCTGGATTTAGATTTTCTTTTTCTTCACACTGAGTTGCATAACACTGGTAGGATGCCTTGCTATTCAAATTTTATTCCACTGTAAAATGAGAATTAAAATACCATTCCACATGTTTACTGTGAGAAATAGTAAATATATATATCAAATGTTTTTGTACAATGAAACAACCGTAGCCTACAACAGACTCTTATTTACCATTGTGATGTTTGATTTTAAATGATTTTGCTTATTCGAGTAGATAGTAGATGTTTATTTTAACACTTGGGTAATAATCACTGGGCTGAAATGTTGCGTTTTCCTATTTAGGAATAAACGTTGCAGAAGCACGCTGATTTATCAGGATTAAACTCACAAGGTCCACGTGCCTTAGATTTTTAAAATTGCAGTCTTTTAGCCATACCGAACCCCAAATATGAAAAGTTCTTATCTCAATTATTTAGGTCTCTGAAGAGATTTTATGTCAGTTCTTGGTATTATTAAATATTTGTAAAAGAAAAGAACAGACACTCTGAAATGAATCATTCATCTCCATCTATGTCTTTATGAATAGGTTAAATCTTCATTTTTAACCTTTTTAAAGATATCTTTGCCTCCCATTTTTTTAATATTAAGTAACAGTAAAAGATGTAAGATGTTTCATTCCTCAAATTTTAGCATGATTACAGTTTCCAAATGAAAATAATTCTCTAGTCTATAAACATGATTACACTGTGAAAACACTCGCTTAATATTTCTGTAGTTACATTCCGAAAGTTAGCTTTATATATTTTTTGCTTCATTCCTCATAATTATTATAATGAATATTGTTTGACGAATATATAGCTCCTAGAAGGTAACTTCAGGCGGCAGTATTAACTGACCTAATAGCATCTGAATTTGTCACTTGAGTTGTCATATATTATTCTACCTCTGGTGAAATCACATTTCTAAGTATGTATTCACTGCTCCTAAACAAATAGGTCATTATTACAAGTATGTTTACTGGTGAACGGGATTTTGTTCCTACTGTTTTGAGTAGACCCCCTGTGATTAATGACTCCACATAGGCATTAATCATACCCTCTAGTAGCCTCATGATGCTAAGGAGGTGGTATCATTATGGGGCTAAATTATATTTTGCCTGATGGGATGAAATGCTCTTTTAACAATTATTAAAAAGATGGGTAATAAGAACAAGAAAATGACATATTGAAAATTATAACTTTAATTTTAATTTAGAGAAAACATTATTTGCAAAAAGCAAGCTTTCCTTTTTGTGTCTTTTCCTTGAGTTCTTGTCAAGGTATAACATCGTCTATGGTTCCCAGTTCACAGTTCGGTTTGGAAATGAGAAATGTGTTTTCAAGGTACGTGGGAGTATTATACTTTCCTCATCCTAAGAATCACTTGTAGAACTTCACTGGATCATATTCTAATAGCAAAGGCAGATTTGACTGGTTTTATGTGTGTGAAAATGATTTCAGAACTACAAAGCTCTGCATAAACCGACGGGCGTTAT
Source organism: Ursus maritimus (assembly GCF_017311325.1). NCBI lineage: Eukaryota > Metazoa > Chordata > Mammalia > Carnivora > Ursidae > Ursus > Ursus maritimus. The sequence continues at coordinate 62,277,534 of NW_024424452.1, forward strand.
TGTCACTTTTAAATTTTACCTCACAACTAATTAAGGCCTATTAAAAAAATCACCAAGAAAAATGAACTAATTAAAATGGAGAGACTTCAGAAGAATGCTATTCAGAAGAGGATGAATATTGCAGATTAAGATTTCTGGGGGATAATTATAATTGGAAATTAGCAATAGTTTGTCTTTGCTTTAAAGTGAAGGAAGAGAAAACTTCCAATTTTAAAATCAAATTAATGATGGAAGGATAGTACTTATCCTTGATGCCTTCCTTTTCTTATCTTCTACATCAAATATACAATCACTCACCCTCTCGTGTTGATCTTGCCTCCTTCACGTTCTGCAAACTACCTAGATGGTCTCTTGATCAAAACAAGAGCAATACAGTTTATCACCATCATCTCTGGTCTTCAGCCGCGTCCTCCTCCTAGTGACATTCGTCCCATCTTCCTATATGCTTTTTCTTCCCTATGTTTGTCCCCAAAGTTAACTTTTGGAACACAAAACTCATCTTGTCTCTCTCCTGATTGAAAATTCAGTGTCTCCTGTAGTGGTTAATTTGTATGTCAACTTGGCTAGGCTATAGTGCTCTGTTGTTTGATAAGATAGTTCTCTGGATGTTGCTGTAAAGATTTTTTTTAAAAATGTGATTAACATTCAAATTAGTAGACTTTGAGTGCAGCACTCTAGCCTAGTAGTTGTGTGGGTTTCATCCAATCAGCTGAAGGCCTTAAAAGCAAAGACAGATTTTGTGAAGAAAAAACAATTCTCTTCAAGACTTAACACATAGAAACCCTGCCTGCCTGAGTTGTTATCTCTCTCTCTATTTTGATACATGATAGCTAGCTAGATAATTGATAGGTGATAGATAGGTAGGTAGATATAACAGATATGGTTACTCTGGAGAATCCTAAGACATCCATCTCCGCAAACCTTCTGATACAGTGTATGCTTAATACCAGGCTCTCTATGGCTGCCTTGTATGCTCCGCCCCATCTCTCTCCAATCACTCAGCACCCCTGTCATGTTGAATTTGTGGGATCTTTTTCTCATCTTCTGGACCGCATACTTACGTGGCCATGGTATATTTTGCCCTATTTAATACCTGCCTACGGTCCTTCAGAACTCAACCCATGCATCAACTTGAAATTTTCCTCTTTTATCCCCCATGACTGCAAAACTGCATTAGGAAGTTTCCACTCCTAGAACGTCTTTTGGGTACTGTTACAATACCACTTTTCACAGGGTAGTGATGGAATTGATATCTAGCTTACCACTGTACTTTTCTAAAGGGCAAAACGCACATATTTTTCTATGTATCCCCGAAGTCTATTGCAGTTCTAAACACATATTAATTGTTGAATGAATCAATCTGTAACAAATTCATTGGATCATGTAATTCCACCAAGTGAAGTTTACTAGATATATATATATATATGGTTTTATTTTTTTGAAGGGGATCTGAGCCATTATGGAATTCAGAAGGAGAAAGAGGAGTGATAACAAAATGTTTTATTCTATCAAATGGAACTCTCTGTCAAATGCTCAGACTAAAGCAGCAAGCAAACTTCAATGATAAGAGTTCTTAATGTGTGTCAAGCTCTGGTCTAAATGCTTCATGAACTTAAGTATGAGAACCCTATGAAGAACATAATGTTCTTACCTACAGATAAAATGCAGATGGATTTTATAGAAGAAAACCAAGACACAGAGAGTTTGGGCAATTTGTCACAAGTCCCATAGATAGAAAGGGACCCAGGTAAGAAGATGACCCATAAAGTTTAAATCTAGCATCTATATGCTTAATCACTCTACAATACCTCAATTTCTGAGGTACCACATACTCATTTGGGGAACAATAAATATGAGTAACTAGCTACCCTTCTATTCCTTCTAGTTCCGCCATTTGTGCAATAGCCATTTTTAAATTTAACCAATTTGAATGGTCAAATACTAGTTATTTGTAATTAATGACTATAACTTCTGGCTATTCTCTTTCTTATGTTTATTTATTTTTAATATGTACTTGGTCTGGACTTCTAAAGTCATGTCAAATATATTGTAGGCAGAGGCAGGTTTTTAAAAAGCAAACAAAACAAAGCCGAGAAAAATAAAAACAAACATATAAAAATAAAATTTTATCATGGCAGTAGCTTGCTAAATATGATTACATGGCCTAATTTGGGTGTTAAATGCCAGAAAAGAAGAGGTGATAGTTAAAAAAAAAAAAGTTTCTTCTACACTTTGGAATTTGTATTTGATAACGGTGATACAATATAGTTATCTAGTTTCACTTGAGCAGTAGAAAGGACATGTTTCTTAGACATTTTTAGAACTGAGTACAAGCAGATAAGAATCTGCATTTAGGTCGCCTTGGTGGCTAAGCGTCTGCCTTCAGCTCAGGTCGTGATCTTGGAGTCCCAGGATTGAGTACCACATCGGGCTCCCTGCTCAGCAGAGAGTCTGCTTTTCCCTTTGACCCTCCCCGCTCTCATATTTTCTCTCTCTCTCAAATAAATAAATAAATAATCTTTTTAAAAAATCTCCAATTAATGTCAATAATAATCTATGTATAGTAACTTAAGTATTAGCTTCTATAAGAATCCATTTCCAGTTACCAAGGGACAGATATGAGCAATTTGTTTGCAGATTCCTTAAAATGAACAACCTTAGGGTTGTAAGAGATGTGATTATTGAACTCTCTCTGTCATAGATAAAGATACACCAATAATAATAATTAAGGAAGGGAGGGGCTTTAATTCGTTTTGGTAATATTCTTTAAGGATTAATCTGAGGCATCTTTTATTTATTAAAGAAAATAGCCAATTGAATTGCTTCACGTACTACTACGTTGTATTCTTAAAATAGAATATATATATTTGATTATTATAAAAATGATATAAGGGGTGCCTGGGTGGCTCAGTCGTTAAGCGTCTGCCTTTGGCTCAGTGTGTGATCCCGGCGTTCTGGGATCGAGCCCCGCATTGGGCTCCTCTGCTGGGAGCCTACTTATTCCTCTCCCACTCCCCTTGCTTGTGTTCCGTCTCTCACTGGCTGTCTCTCTCTGTCAAATAAATATATAAAATCTTAAAAAACAAAACAAAACAAAACGATATAGGATACCGGGCAGGTCCAAGTTTCAAGTCTCAGCAGTGCCCTTTGATGGCTACCAGTCTTGGCCACCCAACTTGACTTACTGTGTCTACCTATCTGATATGAAAACTAAGTAAGGTACAGAGGGAAACACTAAATTTTTGTTTGTTGTTTCTACTTTTTGTAGCATAACCATTTCTAGGCTGACATTTTTTTATATTGATTGCCAGAGAGGACCCACTTTGTTCTCACACTGTGTAACCAGCAATAGAAATAATGATGCCAACTGTTTTTGCTTCATAAAATTTCTATTTTATCCCTACAATTCTTCATTGAGAGACTATTTCTTGATCTTCATGGTGGGTATTTTTGTATTTCAGGCCATTTCTCTCTCTATTATTGAAGAGCCAGCTTTACCTATGTCCTAAGTGATCAGTCTTTCAATACAGGTGACTGAACAATTGGAACCCAGTTAGTTTAAGGAAAGTTTATGCCCTGGAAATCTGTTTATTAAATTTCCTTTTTAAATGTTTTAAAACCTTTAAGAGTCATGGATCAAAAATCAAAGATCGTACAGAAGGAATCATAGTGTTGAACTTAAAGTAAAACAGCCAGTTGTTTTACCAGAAAATTGGGTTTATTTGGGAATTAGAATTCAGGACATGCAAACCATGGTAAACCATAGCCAAGTCCGAAGAAACAGAGGAAAGGTCAGCTTTCATTAGGTTTCAGGAGGAAACTGAGGAAAGACATTCGAGCAAAATTTTATCAGAGAACAAGATGTCCAGGTGGTGGCTGCTTCTCGTTGGCTACAAGAGGTGGTTAAGTGCGTTGTTGTTGGGGCAGGGAGGGATCTTCCCCCTTTTCCTTAAAGGCAGGAAATAAATTTCCTGTGTGAAAAATGACCTTCCTTGTCAAAACAATTCTTATCTTTCTTCTTTCTGCTAGTTATTCAGGTTATAAGCAACGGTAGGTACATGAGAGCGCCACCTTCAGGATTTCCAGAGCCCATTTTCTTTTTATTTTAATGTTTTTTTATTATGTTAGTCACCATACAGTACATCCCTGGTTTCTGATGTAAAGTTCGATGATTCATTAGTTGCGTATAACACCCAGTGCACCATGCAATATGTGCCCTCCTTACTACCCATCACCAGCCTATCCCATTCCCCCACCCCCCTCCCCTCTGAAGCCCTCAGTTTGTTTCCCAGAGTCCATAGTCTCTCATGCTTCATTCCCCCTTCTGATTACCTCCCTTTCTTTATCCCTTTCTTCCCCTACCGATCTTCCTAGTTCTTATGTTCCATAGATGAGAGAAATCATATGATAATTGTCTTTCTCTGCTTGACTTATTTCACTTAGCATTATCTCCTCCAGTGCTGTCCATGTTGCAGCAAATGTTGAGAACTCGTTCTTTCTGATAGTTGAGTAATATTCCATTGTATATATGGACCACAACTTCTTAATCCAGTCCATTTTTAATGAGGTTTCCTTTACTCATATGCAACTAATGAATTATTGAACTTACATCAAAAACCAGGGATGTACTGTATGGTGACTAACATAAAATAATAAAAAATCATTTAAAAAATAGCTTTTTTAAAAAAAAAGAACTTATCCAATTTCTCAAATCTTATTTTAAATGACAAAAGAACCACATGCTAGTTGTAATAATTCTAAAAAAATTTACATACATACATATATATATATACAATATATACATACACACACACACATACATATATATAAATACCACTCCTCCCAACCCTTCCCCCATCTCCTGCACCAAAGTAATCCATGGTAGTACTTTGTTCTGAAGTTTTGTATATCTTTCCCATGGTACATTTTTAATTGGCGGTTTGTGATTGGACGATAATTTCCAGATCATTTGCTAAGTTCTCATAGCAATTAGTACTTGCAGAACTATTACTTTTAGATTTTTTTTTTATTTGAGAGAAGAGAGAGAATGAGAGAGAGAGAGCACAAGCTGTGGGGAGGGGCAGAGTGTGAGGGAGAGTGAGCAGCAGACTCCCCACTGAGTAGGAAGCCTGACACAGACTCCTGGCTCGGTCCCAGGACCCTGGGCTCATGACCTGAGCCGAAGGCAGATGCTTAACTGACTGAGGCACTCTGGCCCCCCAGAATTATTACTTTTAGAATAGTATTCATGATAGCCAAAATATTTCTCAGATGATAATTTCGTAAGAAGATGGTGTTGTTTTTACAAATGCAAGCCAAATGCAGCATAGTTGAGGAAAGTATCACCAAATGTAAACTTACGATATTTAAGCTTATTAATAATGTCCACAATAAAATAAATATTTCTCTGTTGCATGAGCCACCTGAGTCACTTCAAGGACTAAAAATGTTGTTGAAACAGTTGAAACACACATGTGCCAGCAGTTTTTGAACCTTCAGTGGAAAGATGGACTGACGTTGAAGGTTCACTGGTGACATGGCATCCAATAGCATCAAGCCGATTTTCTGAAACTGCCATTCCATAAGCTAGTTTCTCAACTGGGTAAGTGGTTGAGGATATCTTTAAATTTTCAGTTTGTCTTACATAAAGAGCTGCTACAACTCACAGCACCTTATACATTTTTAAAGAGCTTCCCTTCGTCAGCAACCCCTTGGACGCCCATGATGGTCATCCTCAGACAATTCCGGCAACAGGCTAGTGTGCACGCTGCTTAGACATGAACAGGAGAACTAGTCAGAACAAAAGGGAAAAGCAAAAATTTTCAGTCCTTCAATATGAGATTATACCAACCATTTAGTTTTTCACTCTGTGTTTCAATGGCACTGTTATTAAAATTACCACTATTTCTATAATATTTACAAAGCATATTTTATGTTTTAATTTTCTGCATTTACTCTTTTTTATGCTCTGTTCATTTTCATGGCTATTGGCTATTTAGGTTTTATAGTTTTATCTTCTCAGACATAAGGCTTTGTATGATGGTTTTGCAAACCCTGAAATATTGTTACAGCCTGTTATCAATGATCTTAACAATTGATTCCTTACTGCAAACTCTTTGAAACTTCAGTAACATTTAGTGATTCTAAGATTATGCCTATTTAAGTGAAGATTAGGAATTAACTTTATTAGTCATTCTCCACTAAAATAAAATATGTTTATTTCAAAAGAATCATACAACACAGCTTGAAAATAGCAACAAGAAAATAATCACCTGGACAGGATTCCTGATATTCTTGCTTTTAGAGTCGTATCAGTGGTGTAAGGAATCCAGTTCTCTAGTCAAGTAAGAAAATGTCTATGTTTCTTGGGAAAGAGGACGTATTGATTTGCTAATATTTGGTAGCAGTGTTTTGGTAATACATGAAATCAAAGTGACTTATTTGATCATCTAGATGGTACTGGAAACTAGCACATACAGCAAAAAACATTCAACAGATAAGTTTAGATTGTGGCTTTCAGCACTGTGATAAATTGAGTAATGGCCCCTTGAGCCACATCCTAATCATCCAAACTGTGACTGTTGCCTTAAATGGCAAAAGAGACTTCACAATCATGATTAAAGTACGGATCTGAAGATGGGGAGATTATCCTGGATTATCTGAGTGGGCACTAAGTGAAATCACAAGTGGTTAATAAAAAGAATGTGGAGGACATTTGACACAAAAGAAACAGCCAGTGTGAGGACAAAAGCTAGATGCTATAAGGCTGGCATCCAAGGATAAGGAAGGGTCCCACAAGCCAAGAAATGCAGCTCTAGATGCTAGAAAATGCAAGGAAATGGATTCTCCTCTAGAGCCTCCAGTGGGAGCACAGCTCTGCCAGAACTTGTCTTGGACCTGCGGAACTAATTTCAGACTCCTGATCTTCAGAACTGTAAGAAAATAATCTGTGTTCTTTAAACAACCAGGTTTGGGGTAGTTTTAATTGCAGCAGCTGTGGGAAACTATTTAATACAAGGACTGGTAAGCCTTTATTGTTTGGTTTGCTTTTTTTGCTAGGCATTCACACTGTGATTTGAATGAAGGCCCAGTAGTTAGAAAACCTTGTTCTTCCATGAATTACACTTTGTAGGTATTCAAGAAGTGTCCACTATATTGATGTTAGCAATAATAGTAAAAATCATGTAAATGGCAAAATGAAAAAGATGGAATAAAAATGCCTCACCAGGTTGGGGAAATAATTTAGGATCTCACAAAATAAGCATTCCATTTTATATAAGTCTGAAGTACTACATAATTTTAAATGTTGTAATACAAATTCAATCCTAAACTCATCAGCAAAATGGATCTAATAATATCTAACTCACAAATGCGATGAAAAAATTAAGGAACACAAAATCTCCTGATACAGTCCTAGTACTTAATAGATAAAAAATAAGTCTTAATTTGTTCCCCTCTTCAAATCTGCAGTCAAACAGCATACTGGTTTCAAATACACATGGTTGGAAGAAGCAGAGCATTTAAATTTTAACCTTGATAGGTAGATGCAGGTACAATTATTGTTGAAGGCAGGGGTCCCAATGCATATGAGAACAAAGTGGTTAACATCTTGACTATTACAAGACAAAACATGCACTTCTACCCCAGGTATACCATAAAGTACTCCTAGAAGTTCTCAGTTGTTTATTTATCAATGTATAGTATACCTAAATCTAGGCTTTAAGTTGTAGCAATAATCACAGGTCCATGGGACCTACGGAGCAGACATTTTACAATGGCGATATGAATCATCTAAGATTGTACCTAAGTACATCAGGTGGTACCTCGATGCAACTGGAAACGAAACAACCAAGTGATCCAGAAGAATACTTAGAATCTTTCCTGTGCATTAAATGACAACTTTCGAAAAAGCCATGTCATTCTCTTCTAAAATGGAGTGATAGAATTTTTTAAAAATTAACTTAAAAAAATGCTTTGGACTGTTAATACACTATCGATTGAGCCAGGTGATTTTTGAAGTTTTATCACAAATGAGAAGATTCAGATTATCAGAGAAATCAAAAGTGAGATTTGGAATATATACACATTAGATACTCAGTAAATGAATTCTGATATAGTGAATACATGAATCTGTGTCAGTAATGAGTAAGGATGTCATCCAACAGCCCATCAAAGTCAAATCTATTTTGAAGGTACAAACAACAAATGCATACCAGCTGGAAAAGGAAAAAGGATCAGCGATGGGAGCAAGAGGGGAAATGCATTAGTTAGGTTTTAGTTTCATTATTTATATCAAAGCATTATTACTGTTTTAAATGTTTACCAAGTATATTAATTTCTTAGGGCCATGATCCTTTTGAAGGCTCTACTCTAAGGAAAATCTGCCTGATGCCTCTTCCTAGTTCTGGAAGTTGCTGGCAATTCTTGGCACCCCTCACTGTGTCACTTCAACCTCTGCCACCACTTTGCCTGTGTCTGTGTCTTTGTGTCCAATTTTTTTCTTCTTGTAAGGACACCAGTCACTTAACTAGTTAATCTTAAGTAACTCTATCTGCAAAGAGCCTATTTCCAAATAAGGTCACTTTCACAGGTACTGAGTAGACATGAATATGGTGTGGGAGGCACACCAAGTAACCCAGTACCCCAGGTCTTTCCTGGAAATAACAATAGTTCCCAACCAGACACTCTTACCAAAGATCCTTTTAGGAGTGTTTTGTTGGTGGTAGAGTTTCTTCACAACATAAACTAGGTATGTTTTTAAATTGTTGAAGTTGTTTCTCTGTTTCTTATGGTTAAATGCTTTCTTCTCTTAATTCAAATAAAGTTTATTAATCACACATAAATTGAAGATATATGACTTGTTAATTTTCAAGTTACTCATTATAAAAGGCTTTTATATAGTTTTTCTGGCATCTTTATGCTGACTGTTAGACAATAACTAATTTCTTCCCTCTTTGGTTAATGTATAATTTTGTTCAAACTGCAACCTCATTTTCCCCCAAAGCTTTTTAATACTACAGCACATTCAAATGATGTATTTTTTCTTTTGCATTGATCCATCTCTAAAATTATGGTACTTTCAGAGTGCTACACATCATGCCTCCTACCTCAGTCCTGCATTTTCTTTGGCTGATAATGGTTGTGCAATTGGAAATGACTTTTTATTTTTTAACATTTGAAGCTATCATCTCTTATTATTATTGCTTTTTTCTCATTCTATTTCTAGAGAGAGGGAGCTGAAACGTAGTAACCTTCCAAGCACAAAATTATTTTTACTGATTTTAGTAAAATGATAGAAGGCAGACTTAGAAAAACTCATATTCTGTCTGTGGCATTTTTAATGAAATGTTCAGTAGGAATATACTAAATTCTTCAGAAAAATGTAAAGGCTTTTGAAACTATAAATGATCTTAAGCTAAAATTCTAATTCATTACTATCTTACGAGAATAAAACACATATTTTTATTTTAGGTATATTTCTATACACTTAGGAGTTATTTCAATTTTAAAAAAGTGTCTTATAATAGTTTAAATATAAAACTGAGTAGGAAGGGAGCTTATTTGCATGTGTTTTAATATGTATGTATATAACAGGATGACTGTATCTTCAGATTATATAGTACAACTATATAAAGTAAAAGAAAAATTGAAATCATCGTTTGAAATCAAGATTTGTTTTTTTTTTCAATTTCATCTTACAAAAATATCTTTAAAGTGGAACTTGTGGTTCACTGAGTTTAAGATACCCTTGATGTTGAAAGTCATCTCAGTCACAGGAAAGGGTTGCTGAGATATCGAAATAGAGCCCTTTGGTTTTCCCCATCTCCATGGTTATGTCTCTAGGCCTCCTGGTCCCTGAGTGCTCTGCTGGTATCTGATAATAGAATTTGCAATTAATGAGCTAGGTCTGCCCTCTGAGCTCTGGCAGTACTCAACTGGCATTATGGCTTGAATTTTGGCTATAACCCTCATTAGGGCTCTGACTCACAGTGTTACAGGTCTATCTGTCCTCTCTCTGTAGTGACCCAATCAGGCACATTTACCAGCCAGAACCTTTAGGTCACTAATACATCACTCTTCAAGCTATGCATGAACTTCTGTATGTAGTCCAGAGCACAAAGTTCTCTTGGGAGCTAAATTCCAGACCTCTGCCAACCACTGTTGTGTCAAATAGTATACTTTGACCAGATCAACTCATGAGGCCTTCTCTTTACAGAGTTTACATGGGAAAGGTCTGTCTTAGGTGTCTTTCATACTTGTCTGTTTATCAAGCCACAACCTAGGCTGTCATGAGAGGAACCTGGAAAATGCTGGAGCCTTAACACTTGTCAACAAGCCTTCATTACAAATGCTTAGGGCCAGATGTGTTCCAGAATTCAGAATTTGGGTGTTTTAGAAAGGTAATCATGTACATATACTATACATTTCATTATACCTTCAATGGGATCTGAGACAGTACTCCCAATGAAACACATTCTTTCTCTGTGGGTGTGCATGTGTATTTGTACACACATATACACATCATAATAAGTGTGAAAAAACAAAGATATAGCCTCCCATCAATTCAAGTCAGTTTCTGCCCTACCGTAGAAATGAGAATGAATAACCTAGACCACCAGAGTAGGCCCTAATAGGCTAAGAATACCAAACATATGCCTGCCTCCTGGGAGGCAAAACACATTTGGAAAGCCCCTCTCTTCACAATTCTCAACTTCCATACATTTCCTTACTCAAAAAAACCCAAAACCTACTCCTTATTGTCTTGAGTCACTAAGTATCCCCATTCAAACTTGGATGGGGCAGATGTAAAGAAACATAATGTAACAGGGCGATTAAACATCAGTATTTTAATATTCATAAATTCTCATCGAGACTACAGTAAGTCAGGGTGAGGCCAAGATTCATGCTCCTGTTTCTCTAGCTACAGAGCCCACACTCAATCCCTGTATCATTGTCTCTCATCCACCTCTATGCTCACTGTGTGCATGACACCTGTTAAAAAATCTTTACAATTGTTAAATAACTTAATCTCACAATAACTTTGGAAAGTGTATTCTTCATATGCCACAAAATAGAACATTAACTTGACCAAGTTCACAATAAGTAAAAGAATTAGGATTTGAATTCAGGTACCCAACAACCTCTTTCTACCATTTCTCATAAAGAGAATCAAGACTATAGATACAATTCATTTAGAAAGGATTCTACCCAAAAAAATGACTCATGGATTGAAAACTTCTCATTTGCTGTATGCCAAATAGAAACCACTAATTTTTTTTAACGGTCGTTGTGTTGTTTTTGTCTACATTTTAAGGAAAATGTATTCTTTAGTGATATCACACAAAAAAGTTCCTGTCTACCTTTGTCACCATACCAGGGGATGAGTTTAAGGAAGTTAATGAAGAACTAAAGAATTAAACAAAATGCACTAAGGGCTCAGTGCCAAAGGAAATGAGATAAGATGCTGAGATCTCTTCACTTCAGATGATCACTCCTGGTGTTAAAGAAACTCTCTGAAATCTTTCTTGGCCTAGATATTGTTAGATACTGTCCAAACATGACCCTGTGTCTCAAAAAGAGAACCATACAGGAAAAACCAAAGCTGGTTTCTAGCATCAATTTCATCATTTATTAACTCTGTGCATTTATACAAAATGTTCTTTAAATCTCTAAAATGGGTATAAACTTATAAAATTCATGAGGTGCTTATGAAAATTAAAAAAGGCAATGATAAATTACATCGAAAAATACAACACATATATATTTAATATATTATATAATTATATGTATATAATAATATGTTCATATATAAAGAATTTATTTAACTAGTTCATAAGTACCAAATTTAAATTTAATATAGGCAAAAAACATCATTGGATGCTAAAACCCTTGCATTAGTGAGGACACAAGATATTCATTCCACTGATTACTTAAAAACAGCTTGGGGCGCCTGGGTGGCTCAGTCGTTAAGCATCTGCCTTTGGCTCAGGGCATGATCCCAGAGTCCTGGTATCGAGCCCCACCCACATCAGGCTCCTCCGCTGGGAGCCTGCTTCTTCCTCTCCCACTACCTCTGCCTGTGTTCCCTCTCTCGCTGGCTGTCTCTCTCTGTCAAATAAATAAATAAAATCTTAAAAAAAAAAAAACAGCAAAGGGCAAAAAAAAACCTTTACAAAGGAGAAATCTGGTACATGCCACCCTTACAAATGTTATCAAAAACAGCATTACCATTAATGAAACAAATTGATTTTTTGCTGAGCAGGACACAATATCATCTATGCAATATTATTGGGGAAAAATTATTCTAATTAGAAAGAAACAATCAGACAATTTCAAATAAAGATAAGCCTACAAACCAAACTATCCAGGCCTCTTAATATAAGGAAAAAAACCTATAAAATGACTCGAGGAAGCTAAAGAGACTTAATAAACATAGTGTGATTTTTTTTTAAAAAATTATTTATTTATTTATCTGAGAGAGAGAGAGAGAGAGCACACGGGGGAGGGGGGAGCAGGGGAAGGTCAGAGGGAGAGGGAGAGAGAAACTCCAAGCACACTTCATGCTGAGCGTGGAGCCTGAGATGGGGCTCAATCCCACAACCCCGAAATTATGGCTGAACAGAAACCAAGAGTCGGTTGCTCAACCAACTGCACCATCCAGTCACACCCAAACATATGGGTGATTTTTGACTGGCTTCTGGATTTAGAAAAAGTAAAGACATCATTGGGCCATGGGGAGAAATAGAAATGTAGACTGTATGTTAGATTATATTATGATAGCAAATTTTGATTTCCTGAACCTGATAAAGGTATACTAGTAATGCAGGAGTATACCTTTGTTCTTAAGAGATACATGACGCAAGAGCTAGGTTGAATGGTTAAGTTAAAAAAAAAGCTCTGTGTGTGTGTGTGTGTGAGAGAGAGAGTGTGTAAAAGAGAGAGTAAAAGGGGAGAGGGAGAGAAAGAGAGAAAAGAGAGAAATAAAGAGAAAAAGGCAAAGAAGGCAAATGTTAACAATTGGTAATTCTAGTTGAAGGAGGAATATATGGTTGTTTATTAACCTATTTTTTAAGACTTTATTTTTTTTAGAGCAGTTGTGAGTTCACAGCAAAAATTAAATAGAAGGATGGAGATTTTCCATATGCAAATGATTTTTTCCCCAACACATGCATAACCTCCTCCATTTTCAGCATCCCCCACTCCCAAAAGAGTGGTTCACTGCTACAATTAGTGACCTTACACACTGACACATCACAATCACTCCAAGTCCATGCTACACATTACCATTCACTCTTGGTGTTGCACGTTCTATGAGTTTGGACAAATGTATAACAACACGTATCCATCATTACATTATCATACAGAATATTTTCAATGCCTTAAATGCCCTCTGTGCCCTGCCAATTCATTCTTCCTTTCCCCAAGCCCTGGCAACCATTGATCTTTTTACTATTCCCATAGATTTGCCTTTTCAGAATGTCATAGCTGGACGTGTAACAGTATGTAGCCTTCTCTGATTGGCTTCTTTCAGTTAGTAATATGCATTTCAGCTTCCTCCATGTCTTTTTATGGCTTTATAGTTCATTTCTTTTTAGCACTGAATAATATTGCATTGTCTGGATAGACCACAGTTTATGCATCCATTCACCTACTGAAGGCCATCTTGGTTGCTTTCAATCTTTAGCAATTATGAATAAAATTAATAAAAATCTGTGTGTAGGTTTTTATGTGGACATATTTTTTCAACTACTTTGGGTAAATACTAAAGAGCACAATTGATGGATCATACAGTAAGAGTATGTTTAGTTTTAAAAGACAATATAATTTGGGAGAAATTTTCAATTTTAATGAAGTCCAGCCTATCAGTCTTTTTTTTTTTTTTTTTTTTTTGTGATTTGTGCCTCTGGTGTTGTATCTAAAAGTCATTGCCATACCCAAGGTCATCCAGGTTTTCTCCAATGTTATAATCTGGAAATTTTATAGTTTTGCATTTCATATTTAGGTCTATGATTCACATTGGGTTAGTTTTTGTGAAGGGTGTAAGTTCTGTGTCTAGATTTATGTTTTATTTGTTTTGCTTATGGATATCCAGTTATTGTAGCATCATATGTTAAAAAATATACTGTTCTTTTGGGTGAATGAAATTTGTTCCAGATATAAATGTAATAGTAAGCAATCAATTTTTATCTGTGGTTTACTTGTGATTTGGTGGAAAGATTTCTGTCAAACAGGAAACAGATTCTGCTCTGCTACTAATGGTGTAAACTTGCTGTTTAAAGTCCCTTTCAATTTCTGTACTGGTAATGGATTAGATAATCTGCAGACTTTTTTATCTGTAGGATTATGTGAACATGAGGGGCACCTGGATGGCTCAGTTGGTTGTGTCCAATGTGTCCAACTCTTGATTTCAGCTCAGGTCATGATCTCAGGGTCATGAAATCGAGCCCTGTCTCAGGCTCCATGCTCAACTTCTCTCTCCATTTCCCTCTGCCCCTACCCACTGCTCTCTTCCCCCCTCTCTCTCTCACATAAATAAATAAATCTTTAAAAAATAAAATTCTGTGAACACGAAATATTAGGTTTTAATTGACTCATACAAGTACTAGGAGAAGAGTCAGCTAAGGGAAACTTAAAATGTTTAGCATGGTATCTTAGAGTCAATGAAACACATTTTAGGGAAAAGTGAAGGAAAAACCTTTGGTATAAAGATGAGTCACTTTCCCTCTACTCCTGCCTATGTCCAGCATTTTCTTATTGTATTTCAGTGTATTCCCCTTTCTTAATATTCTAATTAAAAAAATTATCTGAACAATGGCATTTTCACAAAATATTTTTTTCAATACAGAGCTGTTCACTTAGCACAAACATGAAATAGAAATCACCAGTGTTTTTATTGCTTACAAGAGAGAAGTTGGACAACAATTTGGTATGTCTATGCAAAGTATTCAGGTAATTAACATAGAATTTTGAGAATCATAAAAAAATCACTACACCAAACAGACCTTCATGACACCACATAATAGATTGATTTTTAATGTAGTGTAGTGATTAGTCTCAGTGAGTAAAGATTACTGACTGTAATTAGTTTTGGTGACTTAGAAAAAATATTAGCTATGGTGATTGATGATACTCTAGTTATGTATGTGAGAGTCAATAATTAAATTACATTCAAGGCATAGAGGAATTTTATGCTATTTTATTTCTGCATCATACATTTATTGTTCTTTTCCCAGAATGCTACAGTGATGTTTTGGTTACTCTAATTTTATTCCCATGGATTTATGTAAAATTTTTACTAGCTATTAATTAGTTGGGATATTTCAAATCTGATGTGTAATGCTGCTCTAGAGATACATTTCTGATAGAATATTTCCATACAATTATTCTGATTAAACAATATTTTACAAAATATTTCTACTGTAAACAATCTTTTTTTCCCCTGAGACTGTGATTATGTCAATGCTAATTGAATAAACTAATGACTAGATCAGTCTAATTAATTGCCTTGATTCATGTAATAGAAGCCTCTGCCCAATATAGAAAAGCATACAATTTATTATCTTGTCAAATCTACATTCCAGAGGCTGAAATAATAAGCCTACTGTGTTATATTTCCAAATTTATATGTAAACAGTTTGTATAATCTTCCTTCATTAAAGAATCTATACTCAGGATACAATGATTCAATTATAATTTTCCAAAATATAGACATGATCCTGTCTTCTTTTCAGATTTCTTTTCCTATGTCTTCCCTTCAATTCTAAGAGAAGAGTATCATGCAATTTTTAGATGACATTATAGCCCTCACTGACCTCACCCCACCAATGCTTCCATCTAATCCTAGAATACACGTGAAGCTCACCTCACACTAGACCATCATCATTCTCCAATCATCTGTGCACTTTCATGTTCTATGCCTTCACTTATGCTTAATTTGGTAGTCATAAGGGTCAACAGGGTCATAAGTGTTCTACTTCACCTTCTTTTCCAAGAAAATGGTAACTGTATTTTTCTCCTTTCTTTGAAGAAAGATGTGGACATATGACATACTTGGCCAGTTAAACATGAGCAGAAGTCTGTCAATTTCAGGAGGAGAGGTAAAGAGCTAGTGAATTAATCACTATCCGCTCTTTTTCTTCCATGAGGATCACAGAAGCATGTGTTGAGACAAGTCTCCGTCAGCCTAGGCTCCCTGGTGTCTACAATGGGCAGAGCTTCTGTATTAGTCAGGCTTCTAGCAGGACAGAGTTCAACTCACTTGGTCTGAATGGAGATAATTTAATAAAAGTACTACTTAGAGAAGTGGATAAAGTGAAGGGACATCACAATAAATGTTGGGGCCCCCAGAAGTGAAGGTAGGGTAGAGAGCATTCCAGGTAGAGGAAGTAGCACATTCAAATGCAGGAGTGAGGTTAAGCATGAGTTTTTCAGCAACTTAAACAATGTATGCCTAAACTACAGATATTAAGAGGGAGATAATTATGAAATGATAACAAAAAAGTAGTATTAATACTATGGTAAATTGATGTCTAGTTGAGTGAAAGACATTGCTCAAAGTACCTTATGTGTGTTAGCTTATTCCCTTTTTAAAACAATTATATGAAGTCGGTACTACTAATGACTCATCTGAGAACTGAGGCTCAGCGAATAAAACATCGTGCCTGTTCCTACAGCTAAAGTATGAAAGAGATTAAATTTGAACCCAGGGAGTGTGGCTCCACAGCTCTTGTCTATAACTATGCTAGCCATGCTTAGACGGATTTTCTCTTTCTCCTAAGAGAAATAAGAATCCATTAAAGGGTTTTAAAGGGCAAATAAAACAGATGAGATTTCTAAAAAGGCTACCCTTTTTGTAGTGTGGAGAACTGATTGGAAGATAGAAAGTACATATTAGTAAGACTAAGTAGAAGAGATCTGCATTTGTACAAACAAGAAACGATGGTGTTCAGCGTAGAGTGATAGTGGTATTGATGTAGAAAAATATTAATGACTTTGAGAGCTGTTTAGGAACTGAACTTGTAAAATGTCAATTATGAATTGTATATGGGAGGGAGAGGGTGGAAGCATTAAGGATAACTGTCTTATACAACCAGATTCCACCATGGGGTCATTCATTAAAATGCGAATAGTGAAGGAGAAAAACCAAAAGAGAGATGATAGGTTTGGTATAAGACTGGTTGACTTCGAGTTGACTTTCATTTATCCACATGTAGATACTGATTAAACAATTGGTGGTGATGTCTGACTCTCACTAGAGTTATGGATTCAGAGACTATTTTTAGGGATGGAATTTAAAGCAATGGGCGTGGATCAGATTATCAGGAGAGAGAATGTAGCATGGAAAAAATGTGGTCTAGGACCCATTCTTAATTGTTCTGACATTTAACAGCTAAGGAGAAGAGGTAAGGATTTAGCAAAGAAGAAGTAAATCCCCAGTGAAGAAAAATATGAGAAAAAGACTATAAGTAGTATAAAGAAGAGTACAAAGATAAACATAACCAGATACTTAGAATGGAAAGGAGAATAGAGAGCTCCTAGTGAAACAAAGATTTTGTAAAGATATGCCACAGTGTTGAAAATTGTTAATAGTTCAAACATTTGCTGCAACATGGATGGCACTGGAGGAGATTATGCTAAGTGAAATAAGTCAAGCAGAGAAAGACAATTATCATATGGTTTCTCTCATTTACGGAACATAAAAAGTAGGAAGATCGGTAGGAGAAGAAAGGGATCAAGAAAGGGGTGGTAAACAGAAGGGGGAATGAAGCATGAAAGAATATGGACTCTGGGAAACAAACTGAGGGCTTCAGAGGGGAGGGGGGTGGGGGAATGGGATAGGCTGGTGATGGGTAGTAAGGAGGGCATGTATTGCATGGTGCACTGGGTGTTATACGCAACTAATGAATCATGGAACTTTTCATCAAAAGCTAGGGATGTACTGTATGGTGACTAACATAATATAATAAAAAATATTATTATTTAAAAAAATAGTTCAAGCAGTTTGAAAAATAAATTAAGTGTTCTTGGTGTCAGACAGTACCCCAGAAAGCAGCTATTCCAAATTTATTGTTATTAGTATGGGAAATGAAGGTCCAAAGAAATTGAGGGATGTGACATGTCTTTTATACAATGGTATGCTTAGTATCCATCATTATTTTCTCATTTAATTATCTAGAATAGTTAAAGTGCTTTATATATTCCAATAAAGAGAAATATGCTGTCATTTATCAGAGAAATTTATCCAACAAATGTAGAGAAGACAAAGGAGATGTGGTATGTCCTTTCAACATCATGCAGAGGCATTGTTTAAAACAATCATGCAAAGATTATTTAATTCTCTAGGAGAATGTACCTGAATTAGACTTTGCTCTTCATATTTGATTAGTACCTGGACACTCTAAAATCACATCTTAGCTTACACGTTTCTCACTAGTAAAAAAAGATAAACCCAAATTTCATGGTTTCATTGACAAATAGGATATTAACCAGTGTCAAATTCAACATGGTATTTTTAATATTTCTTATTCTACTATTTAAAAATGCCTATAATAGTTCTTCAAATGTTCTTTGAAGTAGCTTTAGTATCTCTCTGGTCTCCTTAACAATGAAATAATTTTTTACATACATTTATTTTGTGTTTATAAGAGTAACTTAATTATTTCCAGTTATACTTTGGCATAATCAATTGGTTCACTAGATTAAATCACTCTTTTACTATAGTAAATGGTCCAGTGGTAGCAATTGGTTCACTACAGATTATGTGATAAAATATAAAACTACTACCTTACCGGAATATATTCTTCTTTAGCAGTTATATTTTATTATACATAGTATGGTATCAAAATTGAACTATCTCAGTTCTCAATTTCCATCTCAGTTTACGCTGAGACTTGAACACAATGGATGCAAACTGTTTCCATATTCCAAATTGAATTATGAGCCCACTATCTAAAATGGAATAGAAAGCAAAGTTGTTTTGCTGTGGTTGTTGTTTGTTTGTTTTTAAACTTAAGCTTTTTGACTACATGAAGACAAAAAAACTTTTAGAGAGAGTTTTTTATGTGCTGTGATTCCCAATTACAATCCCAAAGGGAAGAGTGGGAGGTACTTCCCTCTTCATATAATGTGAAAAGATAGAGGGTCTACAAAGACCACTCAGATAACTTAATATGGCTCCCCTCCCTTGAGCTTGAAGAGCACAGTATATCATAGTCTGACTCATCTCCTCCTAAAGAATGAAAGACTGGATCACTAGCTGTTATTAGGGCAAATCAAGGATATAGAGATGCCTTAGTTGAAATTCGCTATCTGTTGAGAATTGACAATACCCAATTTCTTCACACTTGTCACTTTTAAGACCAGAGGCTTCAAATGATTAGAGGTACATGAACACTGTAAGTATTCTCTCTGAAAGTCTCACAACCAAGTGATATGTTACAATGAAAGCAAGGCTTACACTAAATTCTACCACACTCCAAAAAAGCCATTTACAAACAGACTCCAGACAGTCATGTCACCTATTACTGTAGCAATATTCAGTTCTATATCTAGTACATTCTCATTTTGTAAGACAACAGATTCCCTCATAACAGGGTGGTCATCGGACTGAATACAGACCTAGATCAAGACCTCTACTTAGGAAGATGTTAGTCTGTGAGCTCCCTAGAGCTGCCCAAGGCCAAATGCCTGTACAACTTTACTAGTCAATAAACGTATCTCGATAACTACTCATTCAACATTCAACAACTATATATTTTTCTAACTTCCCTTATGCTGATTTATGAATCCTCTAATACAGATGGAGATAATGATAGTTCAATAGTTTTTAATTGAAGTCTACCTCTGGCTTAAAATTCTATGGATTCCTTATTTCTCTCAGTAGAAATAGAAAAAAGCTCTTAATTTTCAAATGCTAACACACCACCCATGGAGTACTCCCGATTAAAATATTTCAAGTGTTGATCAACTACCTACAGGGTATAATACAAATACAAATTACATAAATTCACACCCAGGATACCAAATTACTTTTAAATAAATAACTCACAATATAAAACTGAAGTTCTATATGTATTCCTGACAACAGAATGGACACACCATTTGCATAGGACAAGATGTAAGCAATGGCCCAAAGTAACCAGCCAGAATAAAGATGCTCTTGGTCCTCCTCAAGAGAACCTCAGGTGAGAAATTCCTCACACACCATGAGAAAACGTGTCAGCTTTAAACATCCACCAGGCATGTACCACATAATCAATCAAGTATGAACTTTCATGCCATACTACAACACTCTGTGAATCAAAACTTATGGGGAGTGATATCTCAACATTAAATGAAGTTCATAATGTTTGCATTAATACACTGGATTGAACAAAATAATTACGAAGCTGAGACAGTGTGTGGAAAACTGGGAGTTACTTGAGGATTTTCATTATCTAAGAATGACCAGGGCAGGCGTGGGATATGCCCTACTTTTACCCAAGAGAAGCAAAGGCAAAATGAATCTCACAGCAAGGGGTGGGATGGACAGTGGAGGATAAAAATAAGGTTCCTTTGTATTTGCACTCAATGAGTCCCATTCTTTCAAGATGATTCCTGTTCCAAATGTCTACAGACAAATAGCATGAGGAGCTCAGGAGCAGAGTTAAATGCTTAAGCTCCATATGCCGGCCCCACAAAAAGTCCCTCTCAGCATTCTAATCCCTTTTCATTGGAATGTGCAAAAATTCATATAGGCCACAATTAAGAGAGAAGAAGGGTCAAATACCTTGTGATCCCATCCTATCACCCGAATGGCTAAGGAGAAAGGATTGCCTTAAATACAACATATCCAGGGCAGAGCTGTGGCCCGAGCGGGTGCTTCTGAACTGTCAGCTCTCTGCATCCAAGACAGAGGGTGGTGGCAGTGGTGACCCATGTCTAGCAGGAAACAAACTGTGGTGACAAAGCACCGCCTGAACCTATGAGTCACCTTAGACGTCATGTCTAGAAAACAGTCATTGTGTTTACGTCCCAGTTGCTACCAGAAGTTTTGAAGGGAGTTTTCCCCCAGCACAGTTCCCCATGAGGGAAAGGACTGTCCTAGCGTCTCACTCAGTTGAAAGGATGCCACATCATGCTGGACCTTAGTCGTGGAAGCCACATATCTCGCTTGCCCTTTAGTCCACAGAGTCAGCTTCACATGCATGTCTGGGGCTCATGTTTGTTCCTCAGCTGTCTTTACGTTTTTCCCTCCTGCCATGACACCAGCAGCAAGACTTCGTCTTAGCAGAATGCTGCAGGGTGGGGCCCCAGAGATGGTCGTCCCTGGCTCAGTTCTGGCCAGAACAGAAGAGAAAATACTTTAAAAACCTCCATAGAAATAACTGCTTCATTCAGATTATTCAGAGTGGAGCATCTTTGAAACAAACTTTTATTTTTTTATTACTCAGTCTTAGCATAACTACTGAGTTAAAGCCTTTTTCAGTAGGAGTAAGAAAAGGAAAGATAAAGTAAATGAGGGAAACGGCAGATACCATGCTGCTTCATATGTTTTAGGACACTGTATATGTAGTTGTTCAAAACTTCAGAGTTTAAATAATGTATCAACTGATTGGCTAAATAATGTCAATCAATATGCCTGCCACTAGCTATCTGCTACATATGGGTTTTCTCTGGGCTGTAGCTCTTCTCTAACAATTTCTAAGTGCTTTTGGCTTAAAGGAACACATTCCAGAAAAAGTGTAACTGAAGAAAAGATTGTAGATTGGGCAGAAGTTTGACCAATGTTAAAATTTCTATACATTATTAATTACGTTTTCTGCTCGCAGCAGCTCTAAACTTTTACTGTTTAACATTACTATGTTCATTTATCATGTATATTTCTCCAAGAAATTTTCAAATGTGCCAATATATTTATAGAAATTTTTTTGTCAACTAATTTTGGAATAAATAAATCATTCATGAAATATGATACTTAGATGTACGATCCTTGATAAATTAAAATTTGTTTTTACTGTCCTCAGTGATACTTCTGTTCACATACATAGAACTGCTGAGGGTGACTTGAATCCACCATGGAGCTAAGAACTGCCCCTGCATTCTAGAGGAGGAATGCGTGGTTGTGAAGAGTCAGGGGCAACCAGCTATGAAGCGAAGGTGTTCACACTACTTCCCAAGAGCTGAAGAACTCTGTGCCGGAAGTAACATGTCAGTGCTGTCAAATGCCAACCTGACATTGTCATAAACCAATGTCATCACTGTATCATTTAAAAAATCCCCACTGTTCTCTATAAATTAACGGAGTTGCACTGTACTTTCCCACTTTGATATTGGTGATTAACCTGTGACAATTCTGAAACTCCACAATCAGTGGAAAAGCATATTTTTGGTTAGGTGAACCAAGTTATAACTAGAGCTAAATGGACTGCATGGTGCTGTTGTCAGGATAGCTATCAGTAATAAATGAACTATAAATGCACACAGTTTACTTAGAGATCAATTCAAGGAGGAAATGAAACATGTAAATAATTAGACAAAAGTCAATATAGTGTCCAAACATTGCATCTCCAATTAAAATTAATATAGTGCAGAGCTTCCCTTCAGAATAAAGGGTTAATTAAGTTTCCTTAGAAGAGACTGCATGTTAACAAAAGTAAAAAAATAAACAAGAATTGAGAACAGAACTGGAATAGCTTTTCCATGAATTTGTAAGATATAAAGTGTGTGTGTGTGTGTGTGTGTGTGTGTGTGAATGTATGTATAGTTAAAATATGTTGAAGAAAGAAGAAAGACCAGTGACCTCCCTGTTTTTCTTTCTGAAAGAAAAAATAGGACGTTCTGAAGGTTCTGAATTTAAGAAATACATTGAGAGAATGAACTAATAAAACTCCCAGCTATAGGAAATGTAATTTTTAGAAATTGCTCAACAGGAAAATAACACACAGGTAAATACTTGCAAAAAATAGAGTCCATCTTGAGGATTAGTAATCATGAGATTTTTTCCATGAAGACTTTGAGCTGCTGATAGGAGGTTTGTATTGGCCATAAAGTTAAAGTAAAACAAGTGAGTACTTGTACTAAAACTTGAGAGAAAAATCACTTTTTCTTATAGCC
Source organism: Ursus maritimus (assembly GCF_017311325.1). Taxonomy (NCBI): domain Eukaryota; kingdom Metazoa; phylum Chordata; class Mammalia; order Carnivora; family Ursidae; genus Ursus; species Ursus maritimus. The sequence goes on from NW_024424452.1 coordinate 62,300,628, forward strand.
TAGTAAATTGCAATCAATACTCTGCTTGCCTCGTAGTCAAGATATTTTTATCAATTTATCTGCAATTACCAAAGAAATATCATGCAGAGGTAATTATGTGCTGTTCCCACTTTTTGAAAAGTAGTGTTTTACCAAATAGTGCTTGGATCTATCTATTGGCCCTGCACAAATTCACAGGAAATCTGGCGAACTGCAGAGGGAAATATGTCCTACTTTACAATTTCATTTCCAAGTTCTGTAGAGTTAAGCACCTAACTGCTGGTTATAAAACAGTTATGTGCATCCATTGGTCTGACTTTTATTATTTTATCAATATCTCTGTGTAGAGGCCTATATTTAAAAGATACACTATTTTACTATTATTGACTAAAATCTTTCCTCTTTTTTTTGTTAATTATAAATCTTGTCCTTTAGATCCATATGTTTTTGTAGTGTATTAGCGAGCCCGAAGATAGTATTATAATGGGTAACATTTTTTGAGCATTTACCATATGCCAGGCACTATTTGAAGGACTTTACATGAATTAGCTTATTTAAGCTGCACAACAAATATCAGAAGTAGATTTTTTTTTATCAGCTCAGTTTTACCAATGGGAAAAACCAAGGCACAAAGATGTTGAGGCATGCCATTGGCTGCAGTATGGGCAAGGAAAGAGCCAGGCTTTAAAGTTCGTAATTATCTCTGAAGCCTAATGCCTGACCACAATGCCATATTCCCTCTGTTATAAAATACTCAGCCAAATAAAAGAAGAAAAATGTTTCCTGTAAACATCCAGCCTTTCAGGAAAAACCACCAGCAGCTTACAAAGGGTGATATTATTTAACATAAATAAGTAAAAATTACAATGTTTTAAGTAGCTTGGGAAGAAAAATAAAAGGATGGGTGTACAAAGTGTTTGTACATGTAAAATATGCCAAGATAATGCCCAAACCTCACTTATGGTGTGCACATAAAGTATTACTTTAAAACATAATACATCAAAAACTTAACATGTGAGGGCGTTATTATTCCTTTGACATGATGGCTCAAGGGGAGGGGGCGGATGACTTTATCACAAGCAAACTGTTGCTTTTTAAGGATTGCAGAATTATTTGTTTTCATGCTATGGTGTATAACGATTTTAAACAAAAATGCCCTATGTTTAACATTATGTTTGAAAATTTTTTGCACAATCTTTTAGAACTACAGTGGTTTGCAAATATTGGAGAACCAAGTGTGAGAGTGCCTCTCTGTGGTGGGAAATTATTACAATTTTAAAGAGAAAAACTGACGTGTCCTAGTCATCGCTGACTTTTTCAAAAGCTAACATTTTTTTTTTTTGGTGTGGATTTTCTGAGCGTTTTTTTTTTTTCTCCTGACTCCCAAATTTTATCCCTTTTTTCCCCCCCTATTAATTATTACTGGCAGAGAAAGAGAAGCAATATTTAGGGCCTTATGTAACTTTTGACTTTCAGAGAAAAAAGCATGATGTAATTCTGGATCTTGAGGAAAATTAAGGATAAATTAGTGCCACCATATTTGTTTCTTCCATATATTTTTTTAAAGATTTTATTTATTTATTCGACGGAGATAGAGACAGCCAGCGAGAGAGGGAACACAAGCAGGGGGAGTGGGAGAGGAAGAAGCAGGCTCATAGCAGAGGAGCCTGATGTGGGGCTCGATCCCATAACGCCGGGATCACGCCCTGAGCGGAAGGCAGACGCTTAACCGCTGTGCCACCCAGGCGCCCCTGTTTCTTCCATATTTCTAAGAAGAAAGTATTCATTTCCAGAATACAACGGAAATATTTCAGTGTAAGTTCAACCAATGGGCAGAATCACTAAGAGATTATATGCCGTATTCCCACCCTGACTGCCTGTTTTGTGGACTAGACTCTAAGCTCCAATATCAGACATAAAACAACAGCCTTACCCAGACAATCCCATAAAGTCAAATCCCTAGGATTTGATGCTGGAGCTTGGAGGTTACAAAGTAGGCAGAGAGGGAAAGAAGATGTATATAAAGTACAGCGACAACAATCAGGAACCCATAAACAAAAGGTGGAGGCCACAAGAACAGTCTAACCCTGTATCAATTCCTAGTGCCTCTGACCTTGGTTGTGTGGTTGTCCTACAGAAGCTAAAGCCTTTTATCATGGAACTAAAAACCCTCATCGGTCCAGAGTAGAAGTTGAAGGAAGATCCAGTGGAAGCTGCAGCAGCTGGAGACCTGGCCACTGCCTCTCACCGATGGGATGAGCCAGCAGATGAATGACAACACGTGTGAGCTACAGAAGGGCTGCTGTTTCGTTTCCCCCCTCCAATCTCCCATAAGACATTCTGTTGTGCCTCACCCTAACCAGAAACATATAGAAAGTTCTGGAAAATGTAGTTAAGTCTATCCAAGTGGACACATCACAAGGCCACCACAGTTCACCCCTTGTCAATGCAGTACCCATACATATCTCTCAAACTATACTGATCTCCAAAATTGAAACTGGCAAGATCATGCTTCCACCTAATGTGCTACAACTATCCCTAATACGACTAAAAGCAGATTAACCCTTTCCACAAGAAAGATACAAAGTCCCTTTTTTGTCTCTGGGTGATATCGTTTTTCTAGTTGTTTACTCATCTGCCCTCACCGATATCCTGTAACTTAAATAGGGAGATGTAAAATTAGCTACTGTTAATGCATCTTATTTTATATTATTAGAGGATGAGGAAGGGGAGAAAAACAACAAAAACTGTGTGATGTGTGTATGTATACATAAAAACATAATCATATCAAAATGAGGAAAAAACACTCCTAACTATTACAGTCCATGATTCTCCAACTGATCCCATGGTCTTTGTTGGTATGTATTACAAGCTTCTTCCACTAATATTCCATACAGGCACTTCTGTTGTCATAGTTTCTTGCGTGGTGAAGTTACCCAAAACTTCATGGGGCGCCTGGGTGGCTCAGTCGTTAAGCGTCTGCCTTCGGCTCAGGTCATGATCCCAGGGTCCTGGGACCGAGGCCCGCATTGGGCTCCCTGCTCAGGGGGAAGCCTGCTTCTCCCTCTCCCTCTGCTCGTGTTCCCTCTCCCTTTGCTTGTGTTTCCTCCCTCGCTGTGTCTCTGTCAAATAAATAAAATCTTGAAAAAAAGAAGTTACCCAAAACTTCATTCCTGAAGGATCCGGGCGGGCCATTAGAAGTCCAGCCTGAACTGGGTTAGGATAGTCTTCCACTGACTTGAATGACAGGACCTGAGAGTATTAGGGGGCACACTGGGGGATCTCCTGCCTTCTATGCATACCCTCTATTGTCCACATTGTTGAATCAACCCAATTTCACCTTGATAGAAAAATCACTCCAATGAGTGCAGAAACCTTATTCTTTTTCTGTTAATTCAGGAGACTAATCTGGCCAGGTAGAAGTCTCCACATGCAGTTCAATCCTATCATTGTCACATTCCTTGTCAAAGCATGACTCTCTTTGGAACTAAGATCTTGAGACTCACAAGACTCAAAGTCATCAAAATGAGAAGCAACATTTTGTTCGTGCATTACTTGTGATAATGATGGAGAAGCCTCCTCTGTTTCCCTCCCTTGATTTCCTCACCTGTGAACTCTGACTATGGGAGAAATCACACTACACATGAATGCTGAGTATATAAAGCGTCCTGGAGATATTACCACAACCCTGAAAGGTATTGCTGGCACCACAACTAAGGCTTCATAAGGCCATTCCACCATTTTCTCAGTTGCTCTATAAGGAAAATCATGGTTACACTAGTTAACTCCTTGAGAACGGACCCATTGTCACATTTCATTTGCTCTGAAATAAATCCCTTGGTCTAGAATGATGCTGTGGGGAACAGCATGATGATAGATAAGGCGTTCTGTGCTACACAGAATATAGTCTTGTTGGCAGATTGGACACTCAGCAGTGCCTGCAGCCAGTACGCCTTGGTGACTGGAAATTCATATGGCTGAGCCCATGCAACCCTACATCTTTCTCATCATGATCACTTGTTCCTAAGCCCATTGGTCAATGACAGGAGTGGTTGGGAAAGAGGTTGACTGGTGTCCATAGCACACATCATCCTATCCAGGTGAGTATTAAAATCTTCTTTTACTGAGGTCACCCTTTGATGAGCCTTTGCTTGAGACACAAATATGTGTAGAATGCATTTCTGTTCGAGGAGGTATCTCCCCATGATTCCACATGTCACCACTTTTTCAGTCTCATTCCTTTTAAGACCTTGATCATCCAAACAAACTACGGGCCATAGCCCATGTATCAGTATAGACCTAGACCTCTGGCTATTTCTCTTTCCAAGCAAAACAAACACCAGATGCGCTTTTCAAGTTCTGCACCTGAGAAGATGCACTTCACTGTCCTGCAGGGCTATCCCAAAATGGGGATGAAGTGCTGAACTGTCCTCTTTTGAGAGGTACCTGAATATTGTGCAGGACCATGAATTAACTAAACCCGAGGGTTTTTGTTGTTGTTGTTGTTTTCATTCAACTGACTGAAGGGAACTTCCTATGAGATGCTAGGTATGCACTGGAAACGAGAAGCTAACACAGCGAGGGTAGGGACCATGCATGGGCACTTGGGCCATTTCCTTGTGCATGTTACTTGTGCTTTCAGGGCCTGTTAAGCCCGATGTCATATAGACCACATCCATTTGATGATGGAGCGACTCCGTGCGTGACAATTTTGTGGCTTAGTGGGTCAGACAATGCCCAATTCATGATGGGCAGTTCATATTGCATGGTAACTTTGTGGTTCATGGTCAGCTTTTCAGTCTCTACTAAAGCCCAGTAGCAGGCCAAGAGTTGCTTCTCAAAAGACTAGTTATCCACAGGGCATTGCTCCAAAATTCTAATGGTTTGTATAGTGACTGTATTGGTCTGTGCAAGGTTTCAATCAGCATCTCTACCTGCCCCCAACACTTCATGCACCAACAGATGTGCTGGGCCACGTGGTCTGGGGTCAGAGAAGATTATTACATAGCAGCCTGGAGCTGTTGCAGAAACTCCTTTTATTTGGGGCCTGACTCAAAACTGCAGCTTTTTGATTCACTTGGTATATGGGTTGGAGTAGAACATCAAAATTCTGTGAATTCCTAAAGTCTTTGGGGGTAGTTGAAATGATTTCCTGGAGACATACAAATTTAATATCATAAGTATACTCTGACTCCTCCATAATAATCAGAAGTTCAAATCAGATTTGGAGGCATTTATAAAGATACATTATCAGGGAATTTCAAAGTGTTCATATGTCACTCTTTAAAGATTCCATTGTTTCCTAATAAAAAATATCATGTATTTCCATCCATGCTTCCATTTGTGGTTCATGCGGAAACATATGCCTATGCTTCGATTTATGTGATCAGTTCTTTGGTTAAAAATATGTGGAAGATATTGATGTAGTAAGTTCATTAATTTTGGTAAAATTAATTTATGCTGATTTCCAGAGGTGAAATATTAAGATGAAACAAAAAAAGCTGTAAATGAGAATCCATAAAATGTGGTTCTGCTTTTGAAATATAAATGATGGAGAAAATTGAAAGGAATATTAATGATTTATGATGATAATAAAAAAGAACGCCGCTCAAAAGACTATGTTTTGAAAAGGATGTAAAAATTCCTTTTCCAGTGAATTTAAAAGAAAGAAAAGAGTGAAGAGAAGAAGAGAAGACAAAAAAGAAAAGGCAGGAAGGGAGGGAGGAGGGAGGAAGGAATAAATTAATTTGGAAGAAAAGGAAGAAAGAAAAGATAAGATTCTCAGCACTGGAAGTATACCATACAGAACAGAAATGACAAAAGAGAGAGATGTACTGAGATTTCATTTAGTGTTATTTTTATAATTCATGTTTATAATTCAGAAATCATACATGCTTATATTTATCACTAATATTGAATAGTAAGATAAAGCCTGAATTTTGAGTAAACAGATGATTTCTACTATAGAAAATAAAATATATGTGCTCTGCTCCACTTCTTGTTTGCCTACATCTGTTTCCAACCTGGATAATTTGGCTTCCTTCTCTGCCTCAAGTACACAAATGAAACAGGTTTATTCAACATGCTATTTATTCAAGTTAACACCTTGTTAAGATACAGCAAATTCGCTCATTTATTTGCTATATTTAAGACTAATACCTTATCGTACAGCAGGCTTTATTCCATGTTTTTGAAAGAAATGCTGATGCAAACCTCTGAGCTACCAACATAACTGTTAAAAACTCCTCCTCCTTTTGTTAAAGTGCCAATTCCCATTTCTCCCCGCTGTGACTTCTACTGCTTTTTTTTTACGTGGAGGCTGCGCAGTGCCTTATCCTGCAGGAAGCCCTCCTGAGCGGGCTCCTTGTAGGAGTACAGATAATTGACTGCAGGTCCTCCCGCTGTTCTCAGTCAGCAACCCGCTCTCTAACTGGTTCGAACAGATGTTTCTCTTTTAGAGCTTTAAGAACTATAATTGGGTGGAAAAATAGCATGTTTCACTTAATTCAATTTACTACTTGCATTCATTTGTTAGAGAATTCATTTAGAATCCGCATAAATATGTCGTTTTGAATAAATGAAGGGACTGAGCTATATGATTCTGCCTCTATGCCAATGAATTGTATTGTAATTGTTGATACTAATACTCAGAGAATTCTATCTGAACTAATGCCCCACTCATTTGGTGACAAAGGTCTTGATCGAGTCTAAAGTTCTCTGAGGCCAGGTAACTTGTCTTTTTTATTCTTTATTTTTTAAGATTTTATTTATTTGAGACAGAGAGAGATAGTGAGTGAGATAGAGCACGGGGTGGGGGGCAGTCAGAGGGAGAGGGAGAAGCAGGCTCCCTGCTGAGCAGGGAGCCCAAAGTGGAGCTGGATCCCCGGACCCCAGCATCATGACCTGAGCCCAAGGCAGGTGTCCAGTCAGGTAACTTGTCTATCTGGATTACTGTTATACCTCTATTTTGTGACCTATAACATTAAACGTCCAAAAATTTTAAGTAAATATTTATTTAAATGTATGTTGTATGTATTTATAAATATTAAATATATTATAATATTTATTTAGTTATATGATGTGATATACAAGAGAGTAATTAAAAGTATAAAAATATAATTGCATGATTATTTCTTATGTATACAGTACCTTTGTTAGATGCAAATATCAGTAAGTTCTAATTTACTTTGTGTTTTAGTGGGCACTAAAACCAATATAAAGGGATATATAGGAAAAACCCAGCATATTTTAAGTACTTGTTAATTTATGTGAGAGGACCCAAAGAAATTATAAGCTTGTGCATAATTTGCAAATGTGATATGCAATTTTGAAATTTTTATTGACAGACTGGTTGAACAAAATGTGTCTCCATTCAGTTGATCACTTAGCATTTTATATTTGTTGCTTGTTACATAATATTTTAACATCTGTCTGAATCTGAACCAATATGGCACATTAATTTATCAGAATACTATTTAATTGTACTTACGGGTTAAATGATCATTTTGAATAAAGGCCCAACAAGAATTTCTTCTGGATACTTCTTTTGTTAGACACATATTATTCAAGATCACTTATTGTGGTTTATATACTTTTTTTTTTAAGATTTTATTTATTTATTTGACAGAGACAGAGACAGCCAGCGAGAGAGGGAACACAAGCAGGGGGAGTGGGAGAGGAAGAAGCAGGCTCATAGCAGAGGAGCCTGATGTGGGGCTCGATCCCGTAACGCCAGGATCACGCCCTGAGCCAAAGGCAGACGCTTAACCGCTGTGCCACCCAGGTGCCCCTGTGGTTTATATACTTTTAATATGGAGTGGAAGACTGTATTACAATATGGATTTTGTTTTAGAACATGTTAAGAAATACGGAGCCATAATTTGGGAGTTGGGCCTGGAGCTAACATCCAATGCTTAAATAGTTTAATAATTTACTATTAGGGTTTTACTGTCTATAGTTGTTATGCTTCTAAACATTTTCTCCGCAGTATTTCTGGGATAATTTACACTACAATTAGTTTTTAAAAAGCTCATAAAATATAAGACTTAACTATAAATGCAGGGAATCACTCAATTATAATTTGCTTCACCATTGCCTGGTACATATCAACAAAGTCATCTTTCTTACTGAATGAAGAATATCTGTATATGTGGCACATAATTTTCTTTTTTAATAAACAACTTATCACATAAATGAGGCAGTTTGTAGGGCATACTAACGAGTTCAGAACACCTGGGAAGGCTATTTTCTATCTCTTAATAAAGTCATTAAAAGATCTTTCGTTGGACCAGTGGAAGCCAGATTAATGACAACCTAAATAGTTATAAATATTAATCTTCAGGCAAGACACATCACCTTCCCAATTTAGCAAGGAGGGGAGGGCATTCCTAAAAGACTTAGTCAGAAAGGTGGCACACAAATTTTTTTCATTGAAAAATATTATGAAGCCCACCAACAAGACACTAAAAAATAACATTAGTTTTTTTCAAAGTAAATAATTTGTCAGAATCATAATCTGTGTCATATTTCTGGTCCTCTACAAATTATAGTCATCATTTTGTCATTGTATCTCGGGTACATAGAATCTGGTTCCATAAGTTTCAAAAACATCCTCAGTCCTGTTATGGACAGGTTTTCTTCTATTCATACCTTCCTTTTCATCTCTCAATGTATCTTCCGTTTCTCAAATTTATTATAGTGTCTTGGGCCATCTACCTATAGCCTCTATAAACTCTCTACATTATCCAGGAATTCTGACAGTTTTTGGAAGTCAAATCACTCTGTTAATTTCCTCTCTTATTGATAAAAACTGTCATCTGGAAGCAAATTATATCTCCTTTCCCCCTTTTATTAGCCCAACACTTACTCCATATGCATTCAGTTTAAAGGATAAAAGAAAATCTTTAGGGAAAAGAAAATTCACAGCATAACAACATAAAAGCCAACCTAGATTCTTAGAATAGAAACGATTCTTTCCCCTAATGCAGAAAGCCCCTATGCAATATTCCAGAGACGTGGTTAATAGTCTTTGCTTGAGCAAGTCTAGCAGTGGAGATTGCAAGTGGAGATTGGGGCAAGACCTGTAATGATCCCCAACTGTCATCAGCTGAGGAAATTCTGGTGTTTGAGTTTTCCAGACAGGACAAATCACTAGAAGGTCTCTAGCAGTTAAGGATAGCAGTTGGTGTCTTGGTTGGAAGATACTTGGGATAGCACAAATACAGTTTAATTTTAAACATTTTCATATATACACCATCCTTGTATACCTTCCAGTCAAAACATCAACTACCATCTTGAAGTATCTGAATTTATATAAACTAAGTGTATAAAACTAAAACAAAACAAAAAATTACTTTAAGTCACAGAGGCTGAGACTTTCATCTGAAGTATCACAAGAGTATCAGTCCAGGATCTTTGTTTATGTTTGTATTTGTAAGGACTGACTGTTTTTTAGCTGCATATAATACAAATTACCACTTTGTCTATAGTCTATAATATGTTCAGAAAATCCAAAGACATTAAAAATTAGAACTACTGTAAAGGTACAATATTTCTAAGGATAGGTTTTATATAATATTACTCAAAAAGACCACAATATAATAAGAATAAAATCAATGAATGAATACTTGACACAAAACTAAGTTAAATTGATATGTGACACTAGGTTGTAGTAGATATTTTTAAGATTTATTTATTTATTTCTAGAGAGGGGGGAGGGGCCATGGGAGAGGGAGGGAGCACATCTTCAGCAGACTCCCCACCAAAACCAGGGCTCTTTCCCACAACCCAGGAGATCACGACCTGAGCCCAAACCAAGAGCTGGACGCTCAACTGACTGAGCCACCCAGGTGCCCCTAGGTTGTAGCAGTTTTGAGACAAAACTACGTTTGACACAAAACTGAACAGAATGTACATTCAAGGAATTGTTTAGACCTTCTTACAATGGTTTCAAATGCATAAGATGACTTTCTTCTTTTTCCCAGGTGAAGGGTGTTGATCTCATCCTTATTTGTTATAGAGAAATCTTTCCAAACAATTCTGCGACCGAGTATGAAAAATAGGGACTGGAGTCTCTGAAATGATAAAAGGAAATTCTCGATAGTAGCTATGTCTTTGAAAAGAAGACTTATATTAAAGATTAAGAAGTAGAAAAATTAGCATTCAAGTATTGTCTTCAATTCAGAGCGAAGTTTCACTAAATGAGTAATAAACATATGGAACATGTCACCAAGGAGACCAATTAAAAATGTGGTAAATCAAAAGTACTGTCATCTTTTCTAGTGGAACAGAAGTAAAGGGAATAAGACAAGAGAACCCAGTAAATGTTTTCTTTCATGGACAAGCTCAGCCATTATTATTTTTCTTAATATGGAATACACAAATTAGTCTCTCTCTTGGGAAGAATTCCTAGCAGCAATCTCACCCTGGCATGTACAGTTTTTAAATTAACATTTTCCCATCAGAATTCTATTCTAAAATACACAGTCCTAAAATTGCCACCTTTTCCTTTTTTTAATAATGAAGCTGAACTTCAAAGAAGTTAGGTAATATTTCCATTATTGTGTAGGTAGTAAAGAGCATAACGTGGTTGGAAACCTCCTCCTTCCTTTTACCTAAGTTTGAGAGAAAGTATATGTTCTCCTTGGACCAAATTTAATCCACAGCTGGTGCCACCCGTAACTTTCTCCATAATTAGCCATTGGGGAAGTAAACAGAAGAGAGTTTGAAGAAAATGATGTCAATAGTTTGGTTTCTTAATTCCCAGCCTTTTTCCTTACCTCTACCAACGACCCTATTCTTTTTTTTTTTCTTTATTAATGATTTTTTATTATATTATGTTAGTCACCATACAGTACATCCCCGGTTTCCGATGTAAGGCTCGATGATTCATTAGTTGCGTGTAACACCCAGTGAACCATGCAATACATGCCCTCCTTACTACCCATCACCAGGCTATCCCATTCCACCAACCCCCTCCCCTCTGAGGCCCTCAGTTTGTTTCTCATAGTCCATAGTCTCTCATGTTTCATTCCCCCTTCTGATTACCCCCCCTTTCTTTATCCCTTTCTTCCCCTACCAATCTTCCTAGTTCTTATGTTCCATAGATGAGAGAAACCATATGAGTTGTCTTTCTCTGCTTGACTTATTTCACTTAGCATTATCTCCTCCAGTGCCGTCCATGTTGTAGCAAATGTTGAGAATTCGTTCTTTCTGATAGCTGAGTAATATTCCATTGTATATATGGACCACAACTTCTTAATCCAGTCATCTGTTGAAGGGCATCTCGGCTCCTTCCACGATTTAGCTATTGTGGACAATGCTGCTATGAACATTGGGGTGCCTATGGCCCTTCTCTTCACTACGTCTGTATCTTTGGGGATTGCACCCAGGAGTGCAATGGCTGGATCATAGGGTAGCTCAATTTTTAACTTTTTAAGGGACCTCCACACTGTTTTCCAGAGTGGCTGTACCAACTTGTACTCCCACCAACAATGTAGGAGGGATCCCCTTTCTCCACATCCTCTCCAACAATTGTTGTTTCTTGCCTTGTCTATTTTTGCCATTCTAACTGACGTAAGGTGGTATCTCAGTGTGGTTTTGATTTGAATTTCCCTGATGGCTAATGATTTTGAACATTTTTTCATGTGTCTGTTAGCCATTTGTATGTCTTCATTGGAAAACTGTCTGTTCATATCTTCTGCCCATTTTTTGATTTGTTTATTTGTTTCTCGTGTATTGAGTTTGAGAAGTTCTTTGTAGATCTTGGATACCAGTCCTTTATCTGTAGTGTCATTTGCAAATATCTTCTCCCATTCCGTGGGCTGCCTCTTAGTTTTTCTGACTGTTTCCTTGGCTGTGCAGAAACTTTTAATCTTGATGAAGTCCCATAAATTCATTTTATCTTTTGTTTCTCTTGCCTTTGGGGATGTGTCATGAAAAAGGTTGCTTTGGCCGATGTAGTAGAGGTTGCTGCCTATGTTCTCCTCTAGGATTTTGATGGATTCCTGTCTCACATCAAGGTCTTTCATCCATTTAGAGTTTATTTTTGTGTATGGTGTGAGAGAGTGGTCAAGTTTCATTCCTTTGCATGTAGCTGTCCAATTTTCCCAGCACCATTTATTGAAGAGACTGTCTTTTTCCCACCGGATGTTTTTTCCTGTTTTATCAAATATTAGTTGCCCAAAGAGCCGAGGGTCCATTTCTGGGCTCTCTATTCTGTTCCATTGGTCTATGTGTCTGTTTTTGTGCCAGTACCATGCTGTCTTTGTGATCACAGCTTTGTAGTACGGCTCGAAATCCGGCATTGTGATGCCCCCAGCTTTGTTTTTCCTTTTCAACAGTTCCTTGGAGATTCGGGGCCTTTTCTGTTTCCATACAAATTTAAGGACTGTTTGTTCCAGTTCTTTGAAAAATGTCCTTGGTATTTTGATCGGGATAGCATTGAAAGTGTAGATTGCTCTGGGTAGCATGGACATTTTAACTATGTTAATTCTTCCGATCCATGAGCATGGAATATCTTTCCATCTTTTTATGTCTTCCTCAATGTCTTTCAAGAGTGATTTATAGTTTCTAGAATATAGGTCCTTTACGTCTCTGGTTAAGTTAATTCCAAGGTAACGTATGGTTTTTGGTGCTATTGTAAATGGGATGGATTCCCTAATTTCTCTTTCTTCGGTCTCGTTATTCGTGTATAGAAATGCAACTGATTTCTGAGCATTGATTTTGTATCCCGCCACGTTACTGAATTGCTCTATAACTTCTAATAGTTTGGGAGTGGCTTCTTTTGGGTTTTCCATATAGAGTATCATGTCATCTGCAAAGAGAGACATTTTGACTTCTTCTTTGCCAATTTGAATACCTTTGATCCCTTTTTGTCGTCTGATTGCTGTTGCAAGGACTTCTAGTACTATGTTGAATAATAGTGGCGAGAGTGGGCATCCTTGTCGAGTTCCTGATCTTAAGGGAAAGGCTTCCAGCTTTTCCCCATTGAGAATAATATTTGCAGTAGGCTTTTCATAGATGGCTTTTATGAGATTGAGAAATGTACCTTCTATTCCTACACTCTGAAGGGTTTTAATCAGGAAAGGATGCTGTATTTTGTCAAATGCTTTTTCGGCATCGATTGAGAGGATCATATGGTTCCTGAGTCTTTTCTTGTTGATATGATGTATCACGCTGATTGATTTGCGAATATTGAACCACGCTTGCATCCCAGGTATGAATCCCACTTGATCGTGATGGATAATCCTTTTAATGTACTGTTGGATTCTATTAGCAAGTATCTTGTTGAGGATTTTGGCGTCCATATTCATTAGGGAAATCGGTCTGTAATTCTCCTTTTTGATGGGGTCTTTGCCTGGTTTGGGGATCAAGGTAATATTGGCCTCATAGAATGAGTTTGGTAGCTTTCCTTCTGTTTCTATTTTTTGAAATAGCTTTAGGAGAATAGGTATTATTTCTTCTTTGAATGTTTGGTAGAATTCCCCAGGAAAACCGTCCGGGCCTGGAGTTTTGTTATTTGGAAGGTTGTTTATCACTGACTCAATTTCTTCATAATTAATTGGCCTGTTTAAGGAATCAATTTCTTCCGGTTTCAATCTTGGTAGTTTATAGGTTTCCAGGAAGGATTCCATCTCTTCCAGATTGCTTAGTTTATTGGCATATAGCTGTTGATAAAAATTTCTAATAATCCTTCCAATTTCAATGGTGTTCGTCGTGACCTCTCCTTTTTCATTCATAATTTTAATAATCTGGGTCCTTTCTCTTTTCTTTTGGATAAGTCTTGCCAGTGGTCTGTCAATTTTATTGATTCTCTCAAAGAACCAGCTTCTAGTCCTGTTGATCTGCTCTACTGTACTTCTGGTTTCTGCTTGATTGATTTCAGCTCTAATTTTGGTCAACTGCTTCCTCGTGCGTGGATTAGGCCTGTCCCTCTGTTGCTGTTCCAGCTTCTTGAGGTGAGAATATAAAAACTGCATTTTAGATTTTTCTATTCTTTTGAGTGAGGCTTGGATGGCTATGTATTTCCCCCTTAGGACTGCCTTTGCAGTATCCCATAGGTTTTGGACTGTTGTATTTTCATTCTCATTGGTCTCCATAAATTGTTTAATTTGATTTTTGATTTCCTGGTTTATCGAGTCATTCCTGAGCAGGATGGTTCTTAGTCTCCAAGTGTTTGAGTTTCTTCCAAATTTTTCCTTGTGGTTGAGTTCCAATTTCAGAGCGTTGTGGTCTGAGAATATGCAGGGGATAATTTCAATCTTTTGGTATCGGTTGAGACCTGTTTTGTGTCCCAGAACATGGTCTATTCTTGAGAATGTTCCATGGGCATTAGAATAGAATGAGTATTCTTTGGTTCTGGGGTGTAGTGTTCTATATATATCTATGAGGTCCAACTCGTCGAGTATGGCATTCAAAGCCTTTGATTCTTTGCTTAGTTTTTGCCAGGGTGTTCTGTCTATTTCTGAGAGTGGAGTGTTGAGGTCCCCTACTATTAATGTATTTTTATTTATATGTCTCTTTATTCTGGTTAAGAGTTGGCTTGTGTATCTTGCTGCTCCCCTGTTGGGGGCATATATATTTATAATTGTCATATCCACTTGTTGAATACTTCCTTTAAGAATAATATAGTGCCCTTCTGCATCTCTAACTATAGTCTGTAGTTTAAAATCCAATCTATCTGATATGAGAATTGCTACCCCAGCTTTCTTTTGAGGTCCATTTGTGTGAAAGATGGTACTCCATCCCCTTGCTCTCAGTCTGAATGCATCTTTGTGTTCGAAATGAGTCTCTTGTAGACAGCAAATGGATGGGTCATTTCTTTTTATCCATTCTGCAACCCTGTGGCGTATATGCGACCATTTAAGCCTTTCACATTAAGACTGAGTACTGAGAGATATGATTTTAATGATGCCATGGTGCCAGTAAAGTCTTTGTTTGTATTGGCTGTGACTTTCTGCTCTGTATCACTCTTGGGGCCTTTTTACCTTTATAGAACCCTCCTTAATATCTCCTGTAGGGCTGGTTTCGTGGTTATGAAATTGGTTAATGACTGGCGATTCTGAAATGTCTTTATTTCTCCATCAATTCTGAATGACAGCCTTGCTGGGTAAAGGATCCTTGGCTGCATGTTTTTCTCTGAAAGAGCTTTAAAAATGCCCCACCCCCCCAACCTTTTTGATCATTCCAGGTCTGTGTAGACAGGTCTGACGTAATTCTGATGCCTATGCCTTGGTACGTGAGCATTTTCTTTGCCCTGGCCGCTTTCAATACTGTGTCCTTGGATCTAAAATATTTGCGAATTGCACTATGACGTGACGTGGCGTAGGTTTGTCGTGGTTGAGCTTGGGAGGGGTCCTCTCTGCCTCTTTGACACGGATGTTTGTTTCCCTCGCTAGATTAGGGAAGTTTTCAGCTACAATTTGTTCAAATATGTCTTCTAGACCTCCGTTTTTCTCCACCCCCTCAGGGATGCTGATGATTCTGACATTGGATCTTTTCATTGTGTTAGTAATCTCCCGTAACCTACATTCATGGGTGTGGATTTTTTAAAGACCAGCTTCTATTTTCATTTTTTCCTCTATTAACCCATCCTCCAATTCACTAACCCGTTCCTCTGCTTCGGTGACCCTGGCCATCAGAGCCTCTAGTTTTGCCTGCATTTGGCTCATAGAATTTTTAATTTCTGTCAGATTCACTCTCATTTCTGTCCTTAGGGATTCTATATTCTCAGTAACCTTTTCGTTAATAGTTTTTTCAATTCTACTCATCATTTTGACCATCGTTACTCTGAATTCCATTTCTGATAATTTGGTTACATCCATATCCATTATTTCTGTGGCAGAGGCCACAGACTCACTGTCTTTTCTTTGCTGGGGGGGGCTTCTCCTTCTTGTCATTCTGATGAAGAGAGGTTGCGGGGTTTCCAGAGCCCAAATTATTGACTGGGTCCCAGGCCGTGCCCCTTGTTTTATAGGGATCTTAGGGATGTGGGCTTCTTCTTTAAAGATTTTATTTATTTATTTATGTGGCAGCCAACCAGCGAGAGAGGGAACAGAAGCAGGGGAGTGGGAGAGGAAGAAGCAGGCTCCCAGCGGAGGAGCCCGATGAGGGACTCCTTTCCGGAACGCCGGGATCACGCCCTAAGCCGAAGACAGGCGCTCAATGACTGCGCCACCCAGGCGCCCGGGTTGTGGGCTTCTTGATTTTTCAGCCTGCCTTCTGGGGGAGGGGCCTGCCGCGCCGATACTCAGGCAACCCTGTTTGGGTAGAGTCTCCGTGTCCCCTGCGAGGGGGGATGGGGATGGGCACACTGTGAGCCGGTGTTTCCAGGCTTTTGTTCTCTGGCGGCTTTCCCTGGCGGTTTGCTGTGCCTCTTCTGAGAGTCAGAGCAGCAGCGGCCGAATTTCAGCCTCTGTCACAGAACAGAGGGATTGCGGCCCGTTCTCTACTAATGTTCTGGCCACTTTAACTCTGTTTCTGTTTGTGCTGCTCAACCCTGCAGCGTCCCGGGATGTGCGCCCCACACCCGGCGTCCCAGCCCTCACTTCCAGGGCCGGCGCGTCTCTGTCCTTTGTGTTTCTATAGCCACCAGCCGCCAGCTGCCCCACGTGCTCTCCCGGAGCTCCCGGTCTCAGTCTATTTCTGGTGAGCACACCAGGTCCGGAGTTCCGTGAGAAGCCTGGTGGCGTGCGCTCCAGGCTCACGGTCTCAGTCTGCTGTTTTGCGGGTGCCGTCCATGTGCCCGCCTGCTCCCCCATGCAGGTGGCTACCGCTTCCTGGCGCCCGAATGCGGCGGGTCCCTCTCCCTTCCGTTTATCTTCCGACATCTGTGCGCGGTTTCATGGCTCCCCGCTTTGTACCTCAATACTCAGCGCTGGAGATGTTCATTTGTAGAGATCCAGATGCATCCTCCTGTGTCTCAGGCTGGTTCCGTGGTTGTTTAGGCTGGTCTGGTGTCTATCCAGCTCAACTCGGGGGATAGGCTGAAAAAGGTGTCTCCTACTCCTCCACCATCTTAACTCCTCCCAACGACCCTATTCTACCACACTCTACTCTCTAATCGTATTTAAATTGCTTGAGTTGGCTTCCATTATCTTGGGCACTCCTGGACCTCCAAGCTTTCCAGAGAGGTCTTTCCTTCTGCACTCCTCATCACCACACGCTCTCATTCCTCACACCTGACTTCTACTTCTTCTTTATATATGGCTTCAGTTTATGCATTGCTTCCTCTGGGGAGCTTTTTCTGACTCCCCAAATGTAGACTAGCATCTTCTCCAGTGTCCCCCCCCTACAGAAGTGTGTATCTCTTTCATTTTATAACTTATCTTGTATTTTAATTGCTTATATAAATAACTTCATTTTCCCCTAGGGTTAAGATTTTTGAGGACAGACACTGGAATTCTTATTCTCTGGTATCTCTGGTATCCAACTGAGTATCTGTTGGAATTGATGTTACATAATTGATACTCAATAAACCTGTGTTAATCAGTAACTCCCACATTCTTGTTCATAGTCAAGAAAAACCGTCTTCTTCAGCGATTTTTCTAAACTCTGTGGCAATTCTTTTGTTCTTTTATTTGTCCAGCTCTTAACGGCAAGTGAAACCCAGAATTTTCTCCATAGTCATCTTTCCTCACCCTAACCCCTTTCTTTGGGAAATTTATTCTACATACAACACACAAAAATATGCTAATTTATTTCAAATCAATCAATAGCCTATTCTCAGGCTTTTTTTTTATTTGTCTCAAATATTCAGCTTCAACTTACACTTGAGTGTTTCATACACATCCTGTATAAAAATAACCATATTTTCCCCATAATAAACTTGTCCTCTACCCTCTGCCCTTAAAAGGCACCCATAATTACCTAGTTTCTTAAGTTAGAAGCTCAGAGGTATACCAAATAGCTCTTCTTTTTTACTTAATTTATTTTTCTACACCAAAACATAATATATTTTTCCCTTCTTGTCATCTTTGCAACTACTGCATTAGGTTAGTACTTTATCATCTAATAATGATCTCTAATTGAGAAGTCTCCATTTTCACAATGCATCATAAGTGAATTTTCAAAAGTACAATTTTGAATCTATAGTGTTAATATTTAAAATTCTTTACTAGTTCCCATTATCATCTTCAGAACAAAAATTCAAATTCCTCTGTATTTTAAAATGCTCTTCATGTTCTGGATAAAAATACAACACTTACTTCCCCAAATTCTTCTCCTACTATATCTATACCCTTCCTATAAATTCTAAACATTCTGAATGAATTGATTTTCTAAAAATGAAACATTCTATTTTTCCCCTGGCTAACAATATGGGTCTCAAGATTTGTTTCAAGGAGCACTTCCTATGAGGTATTTTTTTCCATGACCTCAAGAAAATGTCCCCAAGCTGTGGCAATGTAGCATTATTTGCAAAACTCTATCATAGAATGTATCACATGCTATTGTCATTATTGGGTTACTTCTCCGTCTCCCCTCATTATACATTGGCTCATTGAGAGCAGGAAACCAAGGTTTTACTCTTGGAGCTCTAGAAACTAACAAAATGCCTGGCACTAAGTTTCTTTGTTGTTCTTTTTCTTTTTTTAACTTCCTAGTAGGAACTAAATCTCTACCAATAGAATTATAAGCACCAGAGAAAGGCCATTTGAGGATATAGGTTAAACGTGCTCTTAATAAATCATTTTTGACTAAGGCTTGCATATTTCAATTTGTTTTTATATTAATTTTAAAACTTTGTGAAAGATAGTATCTATTCTCATTTTACAGATCATTCTCATTTTACAAATAAGACAATTTTTTCCTAAGAGATGGAATCGTCCATTATCATGATGTCATCACATCTTCATCACATTACGAAGGGTGTCTTCCCAAACCCACCCCCACTCCAGAGGCAACTGTTGTGGCCCCATTACATTTCTTTCGCACCCTCAGAACCTTTCATCACAGTCTTTGGAGGAACTAGTATTTGAAACATCTGAGATAGAAATTGAATAACAATAATTCTAAATACAGTTGAAATTTAATAAGCAGGTCAGTATGGCCACTAGAAATTGTGATTGAGGAAACATGCCAATGCTGTGTAACAGGTATTTAGGTGTATATGTATAGATGGAGAGATAGACATACACACATGTACATATATATAAATACACATGAGTTTATATGTGCTTTATATGTGTATGTATACATACATTGACACACTATATAAACATGTGTGTACATATGCATATATAATATAAATTCATTGCACATACCTGAATTTAGAAGTACTAATAGTTAAGTTCTCTGTATCTGTATCTCATTCTACATAACAAATCATACATCTTATTTCTTTTAGAGAAAAAGCCAATAATAATTTTATGATACTTATATTAGTATTTAATTTTATTATTTAATTTTAATATTTAATTTACTACTTTCACTGTTTTGGAAGTCATACTTAACTATGTTATTTTCAACACTTTATACATAAACAATTACATAGTTTGTAGTATAATCAGATTGATGTTCTAAGTAATGTTATAATAATACTATATGTAAATCATAGGCAATCTTTATTTTTAAAAATCATACATTTCTTATGATTGTATTTATATGAAAAATTCCTTTTGTTCTTTTCCCTTCTGATAGGAAAAGGGATTCTGAAATTACACTTTATAGTTCTACATTGATGCCCTCATCTTTTTTTTAAGATTAATTTTTTTATTCCAGAGAGAGAGAATGTAAATGGGGAGAGGAGCAGAGAGAGAGGGAGACAAGCAGACTCCCCACTGAGTGGGGAGCTCAACAGGGAGCTCCCAGGACCCTGAGATCATGACCTAGGCTAAAACCAAGAGTCAGACACTTAACCAACTCAGCCACCAAGGTGCCTTTCATCTGTTCTTTACCATAGTTTCAATAATGACTTCTTGTCATTATTTAGACTTGTTTAGATTCCTTACCTACAAGTATTAGCTACCAGAGAAATTTCACTCTAAATATGGTTTCAGTTCCTAAGGAAGTCATGAGGCAAAAAATCAGAGAAGAGAAAAAAATGTTAAAGGATTAACTTCTCTACCAAGTTAGCTATGGTATGATATACTATACATTACTATACTATATTGAGAAGGAAAATATTTTCTCTATCCTCCAAGATTTTCCTAGGTAGTCTAAGAATTAAATTGACCCAAGACAGATTAACAGGAGAAAATCAAATTTAATTATATATGAATGGGGAATCCACATAAACATGAGAGGTTCCAAAGATAGTCAGGCAAAATAGGGTATATGTGTCATTCTGGATAAGGAGAAGTTGGTTAGGGGTCTTCAGCTTCAAGGGGAAAGAAGGAAATTCACAGAAAGAATGGAAAGAATAGATGTTTGGTAAACAATTGTTTGCTGTGCCATACAGAAGCAATGCAACACAGAGAGGAATTTGAACAGACTTTGCTAGATTCCTTCCAGATACTGTAGTTATCTATGGTGATAGCTCCTTCCTGAAACAAGTCCTCATTTTTTTTTTTTTAAGATTTTGTTTATTTATTTGACAGAGAGAGACAGCCAGGGAGAGAGGGAACACAAGCAGGGGGAGTGGGAGAGGAAGAAGCAGGCTCCCAGCAGAAGAGCCTGATGTAGGGCCCGATCCCAGAATGCTGGGATCACACCCTGGGCTGAAGGCAGACACCCAATGACTGAGCCACCCAGGCGCCCCTGAAACAAGTCCTCTAACTAAATTTTTTAAAACAGTTATCAGCGAGGCAAAAAAAAACAAAAACAAAAACAAAAAAAAACTTCTTGAGTCTTCTGTTTTTAAAAATAATCAGCCTAAAATAATCCACATGCCAAAGAGACACAATTTGGGGTGGCAAATTTTGCTCCCCTACAACTACAATCACCAAAAAAATATTATGTACAGAATGCCATTATCATCATCAAACAATAGTCACAGATAACTATCCTTTGGTTGACACTACAACATATCTTTCCATTACCCCTGCCTTTAATCACTGGCATCTGAACCTTGCCCTTGTGGTAGGCCTTTTATTGTTGTGTTAAAAAGCCAAAAGCATGGGAGTGCCTGTGTGGCTCAGTCAGTTAAGCCTCTGACTCTTGGTTTCAGCTTGGGTCCTGATCTGAGGGTCATGAGATGCAGCCCTGAGTCAGGCTCCCCACTCAGTGGGGAGTCTGCTTGAGATTCTCTACCTCTCCCTCTGCTTCCCCCCCACTCCCACTCGCGCTCTCTCTCAAATCAATAAATAAACATTTTTTAAAAAGTAAGAAGCATCAATATAATCTCTGAATAAGTAAATTAGTCTTTATATCTATATCGATATCTAAACCCATGTCATGTCCAAATCTAGATGTTTCAAATACATACTGACTATGATATTTATAACAAATGAAATTAGTATATATTCTGATGGATTTCATATCAACATGATGTTCTCAACTAGCAAATATCAGTTTCCCGTAAGTTCCCAACTATTATGTTCACATTAATGTAATTATATATATTATAGTACATCTAGAAATACATACCTTTAAAATAAGGGCCTTTGGTAGACAGGATTTGGAGAATAGGGACAACTGCAATAATACATATCCCCATGCCAAATGCATCATTAACTTTATGCTATATTTTCTTTAAAAAATTAAGGTATCTTCCATATTATCTTTTGCAGAGATAATGACATACAAGTTTTTTAACTTTATTCATAGTCAAATAAACAATATAAAATCTTTGTTAACCAAATTGAATAGTTGCTTTTTTTTGTGCACTTGAGTGTTATTATAGCAAAAGCAAAATATAAGTCACTTCTTTTTCTCTCAATTAGTACATTTATTAAATTCAGACATCTTATGTAGCTGAGAATTTTCTGTTTTTCTGTTCTGTTACTCAAAGCTGCACAGCTAAGATTGCAACTGAACAGTTCAATTTCAGAAATATTACGAATGTCATTTAGAAGTAGGGTCTGTTCTGGTTACTCTGTTAGAATCCCTTTCCCTGAAGACATGGTTTTTATTATATTTCTTTATATCATAACAAATTGCTAGCATCCTGTAGACAAAAAGTCAAAAGTCAGTTTTAAAACTGATGTTAAATTGATTTATCATCTTTAGCAGAAACATGTGGAAATAAGGAAATTAAAAATCTTATTATCTCCTGCTATGATATTTTCTATTCACTCAGAAAAAAAAAGTGATGGCATTGGATAATTTCTTTAAAAGTAATTTACTTTAAGATAAAGAGTATAGGACTATTTAATCCAGCAATGTTGAATTTTTTTACTCTCGTTGTTTAATTTTAATTCTAATTTATTACAATTTGAAGAATGAACCACAATATATCTGAAGAAAAAAATAATCTGAAACACAAATTGAAGGGGCGAGAGTGACCTAGAAGGTGGTGATGCCATACAAAACCTGTGTGATGGTGGATAGCAAATTTTGTGTGAGATGATAATAGACATCCAAAAGGCCAATTATTCCCTGTGCTTAGTATCAAATTACATTATGCTGCCAAGCAGTGAGATTATGATCACCATATATTAAAATAAAAGCAGCACATGATAACCTACCGGCTTCTGGTGGGCTATTATGTCATGGAATATATACGAAACTGGTGAGTAAAAATTAATTTAGCACATGTTTCTGGATGTTAGTAATATTGTCTTTTATATCAGACTGTCACAGGACTGGGAGAGCGGGTGATAATGCCAAGCTATTTACCATCAAAGTAGAGCTCTGCTGTGAACTGAGGACAATTGGATTTCAAATCTGCTTTTCTGTGAAATTCTTTGCTCTTCACTTTCTTCTCCACAGGACCCATGTGCCATCAGTACCAGCTCAGCCTCGCTTTATCAACACCAGTGCATGTTGTCCTAATAATTAGTTCTCATATCCTACTTTTTTTTTTTGGCTGTAGAGATATTGATTAATCCTGAATTTGTGATTATAACTCTATTCTCATTTATATCTCTTTAATTTCAAGAATATGTAATAATGTGGGAAAAACCATATACAGTATTTGGAGCCCAAAAAAATTACTGTTTCATCTTGCTAAATCACTTATTACCAGTTTGATTTAGACAGATCATTTAATTCATGAGACTTAAATCTTTTGTCTATAAAATAGAAATAATACAATCTTGCTTATCATATTATTATGAGTCTTAAAAAGAAGCGTTTATGAAAACTATTGGGAACTCTTTAAATGTTTGTTCTCTTTCACTTTAAGATAAATGATATTTAGTTAGAAAAAACATTCTGTGAATGAGCAACATGAACTTCATCTGGCATTTTATCCTCTATAAACTTTGTGTAATTAGAGTGAAAACTGTATTCACATTATCTGATACAGTTTGATTAATTAAAGCAATATTTTTATAGTGCACATCATGATCTTCTCTAAAATTAATGAGATTAAAAGTTTCATTTCTTATCCAATATTTACTATTATGCTAGTGATAAGATTGGATTCCTGTTTCATCACTTGGCTCAGGACTAAAGTGCAAGACTTAAAATCATGTCCATGGCTTCTTATGTGAATCCTCTTGAAAAGATATTAACATCACTATGTGGCAGAATGCTGATAAATTTCCACAGACCATTGAATCAACAACCTCATATTGAACTATCCTACATGATTCTACTATGAATGATATAAAAGATAATCAAAATTGATCCCTAACTTCAAGTACTTTTTTTTTCTTTTTGAAGGAACAGCTCTTCTTTTCTTATTTTTTTTCCATTTATGAAAAAGATAAGAGTGGGAAGTGAAAGTACAATGGATTAATTTTTTTTAAAAAAGACACAATACATATTCACTGAAATGTATAAAGTCTACTTTTGGTTTAAGACTTCTACTGCTGTGTGATGGTCCCTGGGAATCAAATATGAATTTCCATTATATATGAGGAATCGGCATCATTTCAAAAATAGAAGTTTGGTAAAGTTTCATTTTGTTTTAAAATCAAGTGTCCATCTGATTCAACTTGGTCATTTTAATTTAGAAATTAAATATTAACCTTAACTTTATAGTGCAAAAACCTGGAAGTTAGTATTTTACGTTATGCTCCATTGTTACAAAAGTGAAAAAAATATGTTTTTTTATATAGAGCTATCAAAGAAAAGAAAAAAAAGTAGGGAAACACCATGTTCAGAAAACAAGCATCTTGTGGGCACACATAACCATTCTGGCAAGCCGTTGGGCAGGGTCATTTCAGGATGGGTATAACCAGCTTGAGTTCAGAGTACCCCTTTGACCATGGGTTCACTCTCCTTGCACCCATATTTATGCAAGAGCAGCTTGCTTCCATAGTAGCCTTCACGCCTACCTATAATAGCAGGAGAACTCCAGTTATCTTCTCAATTTTGACTCTTTTATGCAAGTTGGGCACCAGACTTTCACCTTTCAAACTCTCAGAGATACATGGCAATGCTCTAAAAGTCCTTCAATCTCATGTGACCCCATGATAGCACTGACCGTCTAATGGTCTTGGCTTTGGCATGGAGGAATTAACATCCTTCTTCTCTCTCTTAGGGGAAGGAACACACCACAGTATTCTCTACTATACAAACAGCTGTTTTCAAATAAATCCTGACTTTGATGAATCTCCTTCATGGGCTCGCGGTTTTCTCCTACACAGACGCTGGAAGGAGAGGATGGGCTGGGAGTTCAAGACATGTTTGGTCACTTTTTAGAGAATCCTGCCAGGAGGTGTCCAACACCTTTCTTCTGAATGTGTGGGTAATTAACACCCATTGTCATTAGCAAAAGGGCATCAAAACTCTGACACCACAGAAAAAAGGCAGTTTGACATCTTCCTAAACAAATACCATTAAATCCTCACAACTACTTGTCTATGCAGGCAGTATTTTGTTCTATAAGAAAACACTCTAAGGAGGGACACCTGGGTGGCTCAGTTGGTTAAGCATCTAACTCTTGATTTCACCTCAGGTCTTGATCTCAGGGCTGTGAGTTCAAGCCCCACCCTGGGGCTAGGTATGTTCTTAAAAAGGGGACTTCTTAAAAAGAAAAAAAAAAGCAGATGCCATTGGGGCTTTTAAGATAGCATTTTAAAAAGAGGGACTCAGCTTGTAAGGACCTCTTCTTTTTTGGTTTTTAGCTTTTGTTTTTTTGGGGTTTTTTGGTTTTTACTTTTTTCTTTACTCCTGCCTGGAATCAATCTTTCTTTTTCTTTCTTTCTTTTCTTTTCTTTCTTTCTTTCTTTCTTTCTTTCTTTCTTTCTTTCTTTCTTTCTTTCTTTCTTCTTTCTTTTTTTCTTTTCTTTTCTTTCTTTCTTTAAGATTTTATTTATTTATTTATTTGACAGAGAAAGAGAGACAAAAGGAGGCAGAGCAGCAATTTCTTTCTTTCTTTCTTTCTTTCTTCTTTCTTTTTTTCTTTTCTTTTCTTTCTTTCTTTAAGATTTTATTTATTTATTTATTTGACAGAGAAAGAGAGACAAAAGGAGGCAGAGCAGCAAGCAGAGGTAGAGGGAGAAGCAGACTCCCCGCAGAGCAGGGAGCTCAATGTGGGGCTTGATCCCAGGACTCTGGGATCATGACCTGGGCCGAAGGCAGACGCTTACCTGACTGAGTCATGCAGGAGCCCCATCCTGTCTGGAATCTTAAGGCAATGCTCAGAATCTCCCTCATCCTGAAGCATGTGGCTTAAAGCTACACAATGAACGTATGAACAGAATGTTAGGATCTTTGCATTCTCAGTAGCATCATGGAGCAGCTACAGAAGCCCTCGACTGCTAAATTGAGGCTCCTTAATCCTGGGAATAATCAATTTGTTATTTCTTAAGCTTTTATTTAGCAGCCTTTCCTAACCGGCAGTGCCTCTCTAAGCCTCTCTAAGCAAGGCACACTTAGTGTCCACATATTAATGAACACTGGTATCTTTAAACATCCGAAAATGAAAGTTATGAGCTTGAAAGTGTACATGTATAAATTATTCTCTCCAAAAGCAAATACTTGTTTTTAAAATATTGACAGAATAAACCTTTCTTTTAAAAAATATATTTATTTTAGAGAAAGAACGTGTGTGCACAAGCAGAGGAAGGGGCAGAGGGAAAGGGAGAGAGGGAATCCTCAAGCAGACTCACGTGGAGGAGGGAGCCTGTCCCAGGGCTTGATCCCTGGACTCTGAGATCATGACCTGAGCAGACACCAGGAGTTAGCCACTTAACCAACTGAGCCACTCAGGCACCCCCAGAATAAAACTTTTTTAAACTTAAAAGCCCCACTCTTTGCTTTGAACTTCTCATATTTTGCTTTCTAAATTTTCCTTATTGTTGTAGTGATCATACATACCAGATCATACAGCACTAGATACCCTTTTAGGACCTTATTTCAAATTCTCTACGTAAAAGGGAATGTATTGACAATACATATAAGTTTTAGCAGTCTTCTTTCAATATACTATAAACATTGGGATTCAGAATAAATCACAATAAATGTGTCCCTGGCAAAGATATCAATAATTTTTATAGACAATATATAAATTGTATACTCCTATTAAATAAAAAGAAAACATTCTCTAAACAAGTATGTCATATTGATTTCTGTAAGTTAAAAGTGCTAAAATATATTCTCAGTACTTTTTATTAATTATGCAGTTAATTAGGACATTAGGGAAACTTACACTGAAAAACTGCCTAGTGTCTTGAAAGCACTGATTTTAAAAACAAATTATTTGTAGAAGGAATTGTGTGGTATGTTTGTATTAGACATCTAGTCCCAGGGGCATTATAAATATCAACAATACAATTTTTGTCACGCTAGCGTTACTTTTCACTATAGTTGAGACATCTGACAAGCAGAGTCTCCATGCTACAATACACAAAGTCCCTTGACACCTTAGGCTTTTTCAACAGTCTTAATCCAGCTTGTTGGATTTCAAGAGTTTCAATAAATCAGAAAAACCAGGGGGGTTCTTTTCTCTATACACACTGCACAAACAAGAACCATAGTATTGTAAAGTTGAAGAGGATTAGCGATGATGCCATCTGCCTTCTTTGTTTGTTTAGGAACATCATTTTTATTCTCCAATGAAATAAGTTTGGGAATTCTTTTTTTTTTTTTAAAGATTTTATTTATTTATTCGACAGAGATAGAGACAGCCAGCGAGAGAGGGAACACAAGCAGGGGGAGTGGGAGAGAAAGAAGCAGGCTCATAGCGGAGGAGCCTGATGTGGGGCTCGATCCCATGACGCCGGGATCACGCCCTGAGCCGAAGGCAGACGCTTAACCGCTGTGCCACCCAGGCGCCCCAAGTTTGGGAATTCTTAACTCATGTGAAAGTTGGACCATATCACAACAGCAATAAATCAGCTTTTCACTTGTTTTGATTAAATGCACATAACAATATTCTAGAAAAGGTGTGATTTGGTTACACCAGAAGTTAAAGCTGAGACTTTTTCCTCGACATGACTTACAGAGTAATAGAAATTTGAATAAGTTTTATAAAATTCTCTATCATCTTTCAGTGGACACGTTGTTATCAATATCCTAATCCATGTTAGTATCACCTTTTCTTGGATTTACAAAACAGCCTTATCATCAGTCTTCCCACAAGAAGTATTTCATCCATAGGTACCATTCTAGAATGCAGAGCTGATCATGTCATTTCTTGAAACTGATAGCTTCCCATTCTGTCACCCAGATTCTTGAAATCCTTCCTTCTGATCTATAGCAACAGCTATCAAAGCC
Organism: Ursus maritimus; assembly: GCF_017311325.1. NCBI lineage: Eukaryota > Metazoa > Chordata > Mammalia > Carnivora > Ursidae > Ursus > Ursus maritimus. Next base: position 62,328,315 of record NW_024424452.1, read on the forward strand.
CTCTTTTTTGTTGTTAGAATTACACTTATTTCCAATGTGAACCTTCATGCAGCACATCTTATTATTTTCTTTGCTTAGACAAAGATGTGCTCTCATTCACCCAACATAACTTTCTACTTGTTCTTTAAAACTTCAATTTAATAATCCCAAAATCAAGCAAGTCTTTCCTCATCTCTGAGACAGTAATTCTCCTATTTTATGATCTCACACTAACCAATATTTCCTTTTGCAACTATTGTAAACTAATAACTAATTGTATATTTAGTTTCTTGATGTCTGTCATCCTTCCTAGAATTTAATTTCTATTAGCCAGTTCTGTTTTCTTCAACACTGGAGCATCATCATCCTGAAGAGAAAAAACTCAATAGATATTTCTTGAATATAGAAATTAATACTGTTTGCCAACTCAAAACACAGCCATAGCAATGACAGAAAATAAAGTACTAAACTAATTTGTAATTACCATTATAATATACCTAAAGAGCTCTGTCATACAGAAGTTAGGTGTATAGTCTATAATGTATGACTACTAGTGTGCAAGCTATATGACTTACACTTCATGACCATCTAAAAAAAGATATTGGATAAAATGAGCAAAAGTAATGTCAATAGAGGAACAACCTGAATCCTCTCTAATTCTGCAAGGTTAAACATTTAAAATAATCAGTTCCTTGGTATTAGTTATAAGTAACTTGCAACACATCTCATATGATTGAGGACCAGCAAAATAGGCTATAAATGCTATGAAATAACTTAGAGGTTAAATACAAGTTCTTTTTTCAAAGTATTCAATGAAAATTATTTCAGACTCTTCTAAAATATTTAAATTTTGCCCTGAATTTTTTTTCTTTTCCTTTTATTTTAAGTTGTATGTAGGATTTAGTGATTCAACACTTCCATACAACACCCATTGCTCATCACAACAAGGGGACTCCTTAATCCCCATCACCCATTTAGCCCATCCTCCACCCACCTCCCCTTTGGTAATCATCAGTTTGTTTTCCATAATTAAGAGTCTGTTTCTTTCTTTTATTTTTTTTTTAAGATTTTATTTATTTATTTGGGAGAGAAAGAGGAAGAGAGTGAGGGAGAGAAGGAGCAGGGGGTGAGGCAGAGGGACAGAGAGAATTCTTGAGCAGACTCCCCACTGAGTGAGGAGCCTGATGTGGGCCTCAATCCCAGGACCTGGGATCATGACCTGAGCCGAAGTCAGATGTTTAACCAACTGAGTCACCCAGATATCCCAAGAGTCTGTTTCATAGTTCGCCTTTTTTCCTCCCCCCATCCCCAGTTTGTTTGTTTTGTTTCTTAAATTCCACATACGAGTGAAATCATAAAGTATTTGTCTTTCTCAGACGGACTTATTTCACTTAGCATTACACTTTCTAGCTCCATCCAAATCCTTGCAAATTTGCCCTGAATTCTTAACTGCTATTGGATAAGAATAGTAAATCAAGATGGCAGTATTGCAATTAACCCATAAGTTACTTCAATTGAATTTTGTCTTTAATTTTATGGGATGGGGAATGATATTTGCCTTTTCTAGGCCACTGCTTTTGAATCCAATGATGCATAAAAGAAGAGGTAAGAGGAAAGAAAGCTAAAAGTAATGAAAAGCTTCCTCTTACAAAATTGTTGGAATTTGAAGGTATCTTGGAACAAATCCCATCAGCATAAAGAACTAACTAATCAAAGTCATCTGTGAGGTTGTCCTGAAGGCATGAGTTTATGAACACAACAATGTGTCTGCCCTTTAAGAATTAGGGAACATGAATAAATATGCCACTGCTGCTGCATAGGCACCAGAACTACCTTTGGACACAGGGAGGCCAGAGACGGACAGTAGAACACTGCTGCAGAAAAAAACTCCAATTTCCACAATTTTGCTTCTTAGCAGGAAGGACAAAAAAGGAACAAAGATGATCTTCATCTTTTTTCTGCCTTCTTAACTGCAAACAAGAGCATCTAAATAGGACGACCTGATTTGCTTCTTGAACCCTAAGCATACATCACAGCTGTAAAGGTTGGAATAGGTACATATGGTTTTAAGTCCACTGAATGGAAAAAAATAGTTAACCTGCAAAACTCACTTCAAATATTGCCAAGGCAACCTTTTATAGGACATTTTATGAAGATAACCAGATGACTATGATTTTTACACTGAGAGCACTGTTATTCTTTGTGAACCCCTTAGTTCCTAACCTTAGAGAGAGTGTGTGTGAGTGTGTGTGTGTATTGAGTGAGGGAAGAGTAGATCCTACAAATTATATCCACTAATGATCTGACATTTATCTTATTTTTTTCATGTCATTACTATCAATGTTAATTTCTTACTGAAAGCAGTACTAGTAAGAAAAGCCTACTATTTCTACCATTTGCAAAGGTGTATTCTGTCAGTATACACACACACAAATATACAAATACATGCATGTTATTTTAATTAATGTCCAATTTTATTTATACCATACACCAAATGGTAATTATTAATTTTTTATAAGACATGAGGAATCAGAAACATCAAGAGATAAATAATTTTCCCTATGTCTATTGTAACATTATTTACAATAGCCAAATGATGGAAGCAGCCCAAGTGTCCATCAATAGATGAATGGATAAAGAAGATGTGATGTATATATACAATGGACTATTATTCAGCCATAAAAGGAATGAAGTCTTGCCATTTGCAACAACATGCATGGAGCTAGAGAGTATTATGCTAAGCAAAATAAGTCAATCAGAGAAAGACAAATACCATACGATTTCACTCATATGTGGAGTTTAAGAAACAAAACAAATGAACAAAGGAAAACGAGAGACAGAGAGACAAACAGGTTAATGACAGAGACAAACTGATGGTTACTGGAGGGGATGTGGATCGCAGGTTGGGTGAAATTAACGATGGGGATTGAAGAGTACACTCGTCATGATGACACTGAGTAATGTATGGAATTGTTGAATCTCTATAGTGTACAGTTGAAACTAATATAACACTACATGTTAACTATACTGGAATTTAAAAACTTAATTAAAAAAAAGATAAAATAGGGGAGCCTGGGTAGTGCAGTTGGTTAAGTGACCCACTCTTGCTTTTGGTTCCAGCCATGATCTCAGGGTAGTGGGATGAAGCCATGCGTCCAGGTCCACGCTCAGCCTGAGTCTGCCTGAGATTCCTTCTCCCTCTCCCTCTGCCTCTTGTCCTCTCTTTCTCTCTCTCAAATAAAGACATAAATCTTAATAAAATAATAATAATAATTTTCTAATGGCATGCAGCAGAAAAGAAATAAAAAGAAAAAATAATACAGGAAACACATGGAGATCCAAATCTGGGTCAATATTCCCTAAACTATCAAATCCTTAATACTCAAAGTAGAGTGGCATCTAATAATACTCTTGTTATTACCCTAATATTACTAAATATAACATAAGATGAAATTTCAATCACTTTAAAGCAAATTGAAAACAGTGATTATTTTGGACCCTTTGTATGTATGGATGTTATAATATCTAACCACTAAATTTTTCTAAAAATTTTCTCAAAGCTGACACAAAAAAGAAAGCTTGTTAGGCTCATAAAATTAACTGTCATCTCCAGACTGACAGACAGGCTGCAGAACTAAAATTTCTTTTTTGAGAAGGCAAAGCTGGAATGAAATGTGAAATATGGCATAAATAATATCTAAAATGAGTAATGGACAAGTAAAGAGCTCCATATTGTAAGTTTTATTTAAAATATAATCTTTGTGTGCAATTTAAATTGAAAAATATATTGAACTTTGTAAAAATGTTTATTATAAAGTTTAAGAAAGAAGAAGAAAACAATAAATGTAGGAAATAGTCCAATTTTTTTCACTTAAAAAATATTTATTAGTATATACAGTGTTCCAGACATTATTTTGAGCACTGGGAGATTAAAAGACGGGCAAAAGTTGATATTCACTGAATTTTATATTAGTAAGAGATTCAGGTGTTAGTCAAATTAATACAAAATAAATGGAAAATTATAGTTCTGAATAATATATTAAGGGAGGGTACATGTGATGTGAAGTCACATTACAATGACACTTGATTTTGTCTGTGGATTTTGGAACGGTTTATCTGAGAATAATATTTACACAAGAATTGACTCAGTGAAGATTTGCGCAACAGAAAATGAATAACAGGTAAAGGAAATAAGAATGGATTCAAAAACATAAAATTTCTAAAGCCAGTTTAACAATATAATGAACAATTTGTCTTTCTTTGTGTGATATGGAAAGTTTCTCAGTTGCAGAATGAAGGATTTTCATACACACACACACTCACAACTACATGATACACATATAGATAACACACACATATATATGTGTGTGTTTATATATGAAAGCTCAAATGGAATTATTCAGGAAGTTTGGAGGGAAAGAAAAATACATAAACTCAGCCTCACAGTCTTAGTAGAGAATAGCCCCGACTAGCCAAAAAGATTTTAGCTATTTTCTTTCTTTTTTGGTTTGTTTGTTTTCATTTTCTGCTCTTTTTTCACTTTTTAGAAATAATTTATTGATCAGCACACCTTGGTGTCTCAGTCAGTGAAGCATCTAACTCTTGGTTTTGGCTCAAGTCATGATTTCAGGGTTGTGAGATCAAGCCCCTGGAGTAGGGCTCAGCACTGAGCTCCAAGTCTGCTTGAAAGTCTCTCCCACTCCCTCCTTCTTCTGCACCTCCCCTCATTCAAGCTCCTGCTCGAGCGTGCTCTCTCTCTCTCAAATAAATAAGTAAAACCTCTTTTTTAAAAAGAAATAATCTACTGATCAATTGGTTGTATAGTTTAAAGTTAATGTAATTAATTGATAAATGCATTCATGGCTAAATATTTTTAAATATCCATTTTACCGAAAAATTTCTTGAGTTATGTTTACAGTACTACATTTGGTTACATATTAAATGTTGATTACTTAATGCTTAATGAAATTTTTATGGGGCAGATGAAGTAATAAAGTTTTAACTTATTAATGTCAAATTAGTGATCATTTCATTAATATTTTATATGTTTCTGTAAAGTTCTGTCTCTCCTTCCCCCCAGTTCTGTTCACAACCCAGGTTTAATTAAAGAATTCAAGACTTGCTTCCAGGGTTATACAATTTCCAGTTTCATAAAATCCTAATAGTCCAATGAACATTTGCTACAGAAAAACAACATAATATAGACTTTGCAACCCAAGAGACACATTCATAATTTCTGACCACTTGATTTTGCATGAGTAAATCATTTAATTTATCTCAGCCCCAGTTTTGTACCTGAAAAATAGACATTATAAAATTAAACTTCTGAGTTGTTTTGAGGATAAAGATAATGTTTTAAATTACCTGCCACCCTTGATGCACTTACTAAATTTGCCACAATAAATGCAATATGGTGGAAAGGAAATTAGGCCAGGGATAATATGGTTTGGGTTTAAGTCATGGCAAAAGCAATTAGCTATATGACACTTAACACCTGAAGGTCTGTTTTCTTATATATAAAATAGAGAGAATAAAACCTGCCCTGATTTCTATGGACATCAAATGAAATAGTATAGGGAAAAAAATAGCAAAACTAAACTGATACTATAGATGCTTTTCATATAGGACCTAGGAAAGTTCTTCCCATGGTATTTGTGTAAGTGGTATTGCTTGGCCAAGGAAATAGCCAAAAAAAACCAAAAACAAAAACCCCAAAAACAAAAGTAGGTAGGCTGGGGCTTCTCAATGGCATTCCAAATACCTAGGAAAAAAACAAAACAATACACTTCCACTAACTCCTATTTTTGTCATTCACCCCACCAAACCCCAGAATTTCATCCTTGCTTAAATTACACCCCTTGTAGGAAGGAGAAAACAAGTGGCATCCAAAGGGACCAAGAGTCAAACGCGCTGAACCAACAGAACCACCCAGGTGCCTTTCTTTGCTCCATCTTATTTAACACTACTACTTTAACACATACACCCTTGTACATCCACATACATATCACACACAGTATCAAGTATTACCATCAGCACTGCATATAACAAAACTTACTGGAAAAACTGCTCTATCTAAAATTGCATTTTTAAAGAAATTATATAGCCTTTGCTTTTCATTTTCTGAGGATTATGATGTTGCTAGAACTGTGCCGGCAATTTCAATTTCGTATAAAAAACATACTTGTGAAGAAAAGAAGAGGAAAAGAAATAAATTTGGAAGGCAAGGAATTTAACTGGAAAACAATGAACTTCTCTCTGGGACCACATCATATTTGCTAAAAATCCCTGTTGTGCATACTTTAGACACTGAGGCTTATTAATATTCAGAAGCCCAAATGAAAGTAGATATGCATACTCAAATTAAAAATAGAAGATTTATGAAAGGAAAATCCTCCTGTGACTTGACACAAGTTCAAATTTTGCCTTTGACCAAAATGGATGAATATCAATTTGCTTGAGCACTATAATCAATTAATTCTGAATCAATTGCAGCAAGATGCACTTCAGATGGCATAAAGATAATTATTAGAGAAGTGTCCTTTCAGATTAATGGTTTATGCTATCCATTACCCTATGTTTTGCTAGTATGACTTTTTACAATATTATTTTATTGAAGATTAGGGGACAAAAAAAGACTAAGAAACTGAGCTAAGGGTTTGAAATAAATTTCACATCTGTCACAGCTAACACATGAGAAACCAAGTAATATATGTTTACACTGCTGTAGAATTCCAAACAAATTGCATTAACTATCTGTTTTGTATTATTCATACGTACCCTTGTGAATCTGATTTCTTTCCAAAGAATTTCAAGTCTCATTTTTGGAGCTGCAGTTAAAATGCTGTGCCTGATTCCTGTTGGATGTTATATATCCTTTTCTAATAATATCTTATTGGTGTCTATGGAATCATTTTAAAATTTAATTGAATAAAAAGATAAATATTATATTATAATAATAAATCCCAAATCTTCATAAATTATTAATCTATTAAACATCATAAAATTAGAGGAATCCACATATATTTCCTCAGCATTTTTTGTGGCTTTGGGGATTCTTGGTTCTTAGGATTACAAAAACAAGCAAAATAGCCTCAATGATTTCATAATTCATTAAAAGACATAAACTCTCTCTTATGTGTAACTATCAAAGTAATCAGATCTATGAATTCAGCATTATAAACTATGATGCAGCATTATGAAGAACATTCTCTGCAGCAATGAAGTATACAAAGTATACAAGAAAGTGTATTTTTTGTGGAAAGTGAGATGAGGGTGTTACCAAGGGAAATGTTGAGGAAAAGCTTTATGGGAACCTGAATGTTCTACAAAAATGAGAATAGGCTATGATGTCAGAAATATATGTAAACTAACGATAACATTGTGACTTCTTTGAGTTTAGTTCACTTATTCTTAGGTAACTAATGCACCCCTGAAGTCAATAATGTCATTTTTACAGATATCAAGTATCAAATTTGGAATTGTATGCAAACAACCTGGTATGTATAGCAATTCAGCCATTTCTAGCCATTTACATCATGTTCACAAAGAAAGCAATATTCAAACTCATCCTACAAAATGACTACCATTCCTCCAGATGGAGTATGAAGAATATTAATTTCAACTGGGGAGAAAACATAAGCAATAGATAGAAATGGAAATGTAGCACATGTACATGGAATATCAAATATTCTATTATGACTAGAAGCTATATATAGAGAGTGTGTGTGGCAGGGGACTAAGTCATGAAAAATAGACTGGATCCTGATAGAAAAAAGTGTAAATGCCTTGCTCATTAGTGTGGATTAGAGTGTGTAGACAATGGGAATCCAGAATGAGTGATGGAGGGCTTAAATGGACAATAATAAGTTATCTGTAAGTAACATTTATTTTATTAGTCAGTGATATAGGACTGATATTATCACATGATAATCTACCTATTTGTCTATACTATACATTGAATAAAGATCCAAAACAGTTTAGCCAGTGCCCTGCTACTTTCAGTGATACATTCACTCTTGGTATTTTTTCCTTTTCTTAAAACACTATAAAATATTACAATGCACAAACAACAGAGAAAGTAAATAACTGAACTTCATGTGAGAATCAAGTTTAAATAAATGTAAACATGTTGTCATCTTAAATTAGAACGGTCAGAGATAGACTTTGGGCATGATAGCATAAGATGTTCCCGTGAACTGCTCCCCAGGGAAACTGGTGAAAATTATCAAAACACACACACAACTATTTAAAGCCTCTGCAAATGGTCCTAAGAACAACAAACAAATGAAAAAAAAAATCTTTCAAGAAAATCTACAATTCCTAAGAAAGGGGAGATATGTGGTTTGAGCGTAGACCATTCCCTTCCTCTCCACCCTCCTTCTCAGGAAGACAGAAACTCCTCTACTCCAGAATACAGCAGCCCCAAAACACAAGACTCCACTTCTTAGCTCAGTTAGAGTGTTTGTTGTTTCTGAGAGAAGCAGGACTTTAGAGTTTCTCATCCTACCCCAGCGACATATTGCTGAGGCTAAATCTCATGGTATAAAACTGAAGTGGCTTTACTAATACCAGACAAAATAAACTTTAAAAAAATGTTACTAGAGTTAAAGAATATAATGATAAAAGGGTCAATTCATCAGAAAGATGCACCAACATCAAAGGACCTAACCATAGAAAGCAAACACTGACAGATCAAAAGGAAGAAATAGATATCAATACAAGAAGAGTGGGAGACCTTAGTACCCCGCTCTCAAAAATGAACAGATTGTCAGCCAGAAAACTAATAAAAAACCCACAAAACTAAACAGTGCTATCTACCAAATGGAACTCACAGACATATATAATATAGAACATTCCACCCACGAGCAGCAAAATACACATTCTTCTTAAGTGCACATGCAATGTTCTCCAGAATAGATCACATGCTAGATCATGAAACAAATCTTAACAAATTTAAGAAGATTGAAGTTATTTCATATCTCTTTTCTGATCCCAACACAAGGAAACTAGAAATCAATAAAGAAAGAAAATTAGAAAATCTACAAATACATGAATATTAAAACACTCTTAAGTAATCATAGGGTTGGTCAAAAGAGAAATCAAAAAAGGAAATTAGAAAAAATCTCAAGACAAATGAATATAAAAATACAAAATATCAAAATTCATGGCATGCAGCAAAAAATAGTACTGAGGGAATTTTATACCAATAAATGCTTATGATAAAAAAGAAAAATGATCTCAAAAACAAACCTAACTTTACACCATTAAAAAAAAACAGAAAAGAGAAAAAATGACACCCAAAATTAGCAGAAAAGAGAAAATAATTAAAATTAAGGCAGAAACAAATGAAATGCATATTAGGAAAACAACAGAAAAAATCAATGAAACTAAGAGTTGGGTTTTTGAAGAGAACAATAAAAACAGCAAACTCTTAGCTAGACTAAAGAAAAAAGAAAACTCAAATAAATAAAATCAGCAATAAAAAGGAGACATTACAACTGACACCACAGAAATAAAAAGAATCGTAAGATCTATTACAAATGATTACACACCAACAAAGTGGACAACCTGCAATGAATGGATAAAAACCCACAAACTGTTGGTGGGAATTTAAACTGGTACAGCTACTATGGACACAGTACGGAGGTTCCTCAAAACTTAAAAATAGAATTACCTTTGAATTCAGCAGTACTACTGATGTGCATACATCCAAAGGAATTGAAGTCAGGGTGTTGAGAAGATATGTGTATTCCCTGTGTTCATTGTAGATTCATTCGCAATAGCCAAAGTATGGAAACAACCTAAATGTCCATCAATAGAGTAATGCATAAAGAAAATGTAGTCTATACATACAGTGGGATATTACCCAGCCTTCAGAAAAAAGGAATCCCTGCCACTTGTGACAACATAGAGGGACCTGGAGGACATTATGCTAAGTGAAATAAGCCAGACACAAAAGGGCAGATACTGTATGATCCACTTTTATGAGTAATCTAAAAGTAGAATAATGGTTACCAGGGGCTGGGGGAGAGGGAAACGGGGAGGTAGTGGTCAAAGTTTCAGTAATGTAAATGAGTAAGTCTAGAGATCTACAGTACAACACAAAGGCTACAGTTAACAACACTATATTCGATATTTAAAAACTTGCTAAGAGGGTAGATCTTATATTAAGTGCTCTTACCACAAAAGAAGATCCAATCCAAAAAGGGTGGGGTGAGGGGAGGAGACTTTTGGAAATAATAATGTATAAACTTATTATAGGCTAGGTTGTGGTAATGGTTCCACGTGTGTATACTGATCTCCAAACTCATCAAGTTGTATGCATTGAATATCTATAGATTTTTGTATGTCAATTATACCTCAACAAAGTGATATTAAAAAACTGTTTTATGTATTTGTAAAGCGTATAGGGGTAAAGAGGAATGGATTACAAAGATTTACTAGGAAACTTTTGGTTGTGATGGTTACATTCATTATCCTGATTGTGGTGATGATTTTACAGGTGTATACGTATGTCAAATTGTATCAAATTGTGTATTTTAAATGTCAAGTACTCCCCAATAAAAAAAAGAAAAGAAAAATTTTAAATCATTCATCCAAAGGCAACTGAGGAAGACGCACTCTACACATGTCTGTTTCTATAACAACATGAAGGAGGAAAATTGATAATTAAAAAATAAATTTATTCTATGTCCTAGCTTGAAGACCAAATTGTTGTTAGAGCTGTGACCTTTGAAATCTTCAATTACTTATTAGTAAGTAAATTTTACCTCTGAGTTTCTTTACAGAGCTTGCCCCAAAATTCATATCAATCTCAGCAAAAGGTCAGAGTGTTCTCCCATGTAATATGGGTTTTCATTATTTCCTTATAAACTATGACATTTTCAAAATGTCAGCATCAGAGAAAACTTGAATGTTTTTTATTCTTTCTTTTTGATATACAGTATGAGATATATTACATGGAATACATATGAAATAATTATCTCTCTAATATAATATATGTATATATATATAATATATATGAAAATGTGCATCAGAAGACACAGAAAAAGAAAGCTCTGACTAGGTTTTCAGTAAGTTCTAGTCCTCATCTTACTGTTTTTCTTTTTTATTTTTTCTTTATTTAATATTTCTAATATTATATTATGTTAGTCACCATACAGTACATCCCCGGTTTCCGATGTAAGGCTCGATGATTCATTAGTTGCATATAACACCCAGTGCACCATGCAATACGTGCCCTCCTTACTACCCATCACCGGTCTGTCCTATTCCCCCACACCTCTCCCCTCTGAGGCTCTCAGTTTGTTTCTCAGAGTCCATAGTCTCTCATGTTTCATTCCCCCTTCTGATTACCCCCCCTTTCTTTATCCCATTCTTCCCCTACCGATCTTCCTAGTTCTTATGTTCCATAGATGAAAGAAATCATATGATAGTTGTCTTTCTCTGCTTGACTTATTTCACTTAGCATTATCTCCTCCAGTGCCGTCCATGTTGCAGCAAATGTTGAGAACTCGTTCTTTTTGATAGCTGAGTAATATTCCATTGTATATATGGACCACAACTTCTTAATCCAGTCATCTGTTGAAGGGCATCTCGGCTCCTTCCACGATTTAGCTATTGTGGACAATGCTGCTATGAACAATGGGGTGCCTATGGCCCTTCTCTTCACTACGTCTGTATCTTTGGGGATTGCACCCAGGAGTGCAATGGCTGGATCATAGGGTAGCTCAATTTTTAACTTTTTAAGGGACCTCCACACTGTTTTCCAGAGTGGCTGTACCAACTTGCATTCCCACCAACAATGTAGGAGGGATCCCCTTTCTCCACATCCTCTCCAACAATTGTTGTTTCTTGCCTTGTCTATTTTTGCCATTCTAACTGACGTAAGGTGGTATCTCAGTGTGGTTTTGATTTGAATTTCCCTGATGGCTAATGATTTTGAACATTTTTTCATGTGTCTGTTAGCCATTTGTATGTCTTAATGGAACAGTGTCTGTTCATATCTTCTACCCATTTTTTGATTTGTTTATTTGTTTCTTGTGTATTGAGTTTGAGAAGTTTTTTGTAGATCTTGGATACCAGTCCTTTATCTGCTGTGTCATTTGCAAATATATTCTCCCATTCCGTGGGCTGCCTCTTAGTTTTTTTGACTGTTTCATTGGCTGTGCAGAAGCTTTTAATCTTGATGAAGTCTGATAAATTCATTTTATCTTTTGTTTCTCTTGCCTTTGGGGATGTGTCATGAAAAAGGTTGCTTTGGCCGGTATCATAGAGGTTGCTGCCTATGTTCTCCTCTAGAATTTTGATGGATTCCTGTCTCACATCGAGGTCTTTCATCCATTTGGAGTTTATTTTTGTGTATGGTGTGAGAGAGTGGTCAAGTTTCATTCTTTTGCATGTAGCTGTCCAATTTTCCCAGCACCATTTATTGAAGAGACTGTCTTTTTCCCACCGGATGTTTTTTCCTGCTTTATCAAATATTAGTTGCCCAAAGAGCCGAGGGTCCATTTCTGGGCTCTCTATTCTGTTCCATTGGTCTATGTGTCTGTTTTTGTGCCAGTACCATGCTGTCTTTGTGATCACAGCTTTGTAGTACAGCTCGAAATCCGGCATTGTGATGCCCCCAGCTTTGTTTTTCCTTTTCAACAGTTCCTTGGCGATTCAGGGCCTTTTCTGTTTCCATACAAATTTAAGGACTATTTGTTCCAGTTCTTTGAAAAATGTCCTCGGTATTTTGATCGGGATAGCATTGAAAGTGTAGATTGCTCTGGGTAGCATGGACATTTTAACTATGTTAATTCTTCCGATCCATGAGCATGGAATATCTTTCCATCTTTTTATGTCTTCCTCAATGTCTTTCAAGAGTGATTTATAGTTTCTAGAATATAGGTCCTTTACGTCTCTGGTTAAGTTAATTCCAAGGTAACGTATGGTTTTTGGTGCTATTGTAAATGGGATGGATTCCCTAATTTCTCTTTCTTCGGTCTCGTTATTTGTGTATAGAAATGCAACTGATTTCTGAGCATTGATTTTGTATCCCGCCACGTTACTGAATTGCTCTATAACTTCTAATAGTTTGGGAGTGGCTTCTTTTGGGTTTTCCATATAGAGTATCATGTCATCTGCAAAGAGAGACATTTTGACTTCTTCTTTGCCAATTTGAATACCTTTGATCCCTTTTTGTCGTCTGATTGCTGTTGCAAGGACTTCTAGTACTATGTTGAATAATAGTGGCGAGAGTGGGCATCCTTGTCGAGTTCCTGATCTTAAGGGAAAGGCTTCCAGCTTTTCCCCATTGAGAATAATATTTGCAGTAGGCTTTTCATAGATGGCTTTTATGAGATTGAGAAATGTACCTTCTATTCCTACACTCTGAAGGGTTTTAATCAGGAAAGGATGCTGTATTTTGTCAAATGCTTTTTCGGCATCGATTGAGAGGATCATATGGTTCCTGAGTCTTTTCTTGTTGATATGATGTATCACGCTGATTGATTTGCGAATATTGAACCACGCTTGCATCCCAGGTATGAATCCCACTTGATCGTGATGGATAATCCTTTTAATGTACTGTTGGATTCTATTAGCAAGTATCTTGTTGAGGATTTTGGCGTCCATATTCATTAGGGAAATCGGTCTGTAATTCTCCTTTTTGAGGGGGTCTTTGCCTGGTTTGGGGATCAAGGTAATATTGGCCTCATAGAATGAGTTTGGTAGCTTTCCTTCTGTTTCTATTTTTTGAAATAGCTTTAGGAGAATAGGTATTATTTCTTCTTTGAATGTTTGGTAGAATTCCCCAGGAAAACCGTCCGGGCCTGGAGTTTTGTTATTTGGAAGGTTGTTTATCACTGACTCAATTTCTTCATAATTAATTGGCCTGTTTAAGGAATCAATTTCTTCCGGTTTCAATCTTGGTAGTTTATAGGTTTCCAGGAAGGATTCCATCTCTTCCAGATTGCTTAGTTTATTGGCATATAGCTGTTGATAAAAATTTCTAATAATCCTTCCAATTTCAATGGTGTTCGTCGTGACCTCTCCTTTTTCATTCATAATTTTAATAATCTGGGTCCTTTCTCTTTTCTTTTGGATAAGTCTTGCCAGTGGTCTGTCAATTTTATTGATTCTCTCAAAGAACCAGCTTCTAGTCCTGTTGATCTGCTCTACTGTACTTCTGGTTTCTGCTTGATTGATTTCAGCTCTAATTTTGGTCAACTGCTTCCTCGTGCGTGGATTAGGCCTGTCCCTCTGTTGCTGTTCCAGCTTCTTGAGGTGAGAATATAAAAACTGCATTTTAGATTTTTCTATTCTTTTGAGTGAGGCTTGGATGGCTATGTATTTCCCCCTTAGGACTGCCTTTGCAGTATCCCATAGGTTTTGGACTGTTGTATTTTCATTCTCATTGGTCTCCATAAATTGTTTAATTTGATTTTTGATTTCCTGGTTTATCGAGTCATTCCTGAGCAGGATGGTTCTTAGTCTCCAAGTGTTTGAGTTTCTTCCAAATTTTTCCTTGTGGTTGAGTTCCAATTTCAGAGCGTTGTGGTCTGAGAATATGCAGGGGATAATTTCAATCTTTTGGTATCGGTTGAGACCTGTTTTGTGTCCCAGAACATGGTCTATTCTTGAGAATGTTCCATGGGCATTAGAATAGAATGAGTATTCTTTGGTTCTGGGGTGTAGTGTTCTATATATATCTATGAGGTCCAACTCGTCGAGTATGGCATTCAAAGCCTTTGATTCTTTGCTTAGTCTTTGCCAGGGTGTTCTGTCTATTTCTGAGAAGTCTTTAGTTTAAAATCCAATCTATCTGATATGAGAATTGCTACCCCAGCTTTCTTTTGTGGTCCATTTGTGTGAAAGATGGTACTCCATCCCCTTACTCTCAGTCTGAATGCATCTTTGGGTTCGAAATGAGTCTCTTGTAGACAGCAAATGGATGGGTCATTTCTTTATATCCAATCTGCAACCCTGTGGTGTTTTATGGGAAGGTTCAAACCATTCACATTGAGACTGAGTACTGAGAGATATGATTTTAATGATGCCATGTTGCCAGTAAAGTCTTTGTTTGTATTGGTCGTGACTTTCTTTTGTGCATCACTCTTGGGGCCTTTTTACCTTTATAGAACCCTCCTTAATATCTCCTGTAGGACTTGTTTCATGGTTACGAAATTGGTTAATGACTGGCGATTCTGAAATGTCTTTATTTCTCCATCAATTCTGAATGACAGCCTTGCTGGATAAAGGATCCTTGGCTGCATGTTTTTCTCTGAAAGAGCTTTAAATATGCTCCCCCAACCCTTTCGATCATTCCAGGTCTGTGTAGACAGGTCTGAAGTAATTCTGATGCCTTTGCCTTGGTATGTGAGATATTTCTTTGCCCTGGCCACTTTCTTTTTTTTTTTTTTTAAAGATTTTATTTATTTATTCGACAGAGATAAAGACAGCCTGTGAGAGAGGGAACACAAGCAGGGGAGTGGGAGGGGAAGAAGCAGGCTCATAGCGAAGGAGCCTGATGTGGGGCTCGTTCTCATAACGCCGGGATCACGCTCTGAGCCGAAGGGAGACACTTAACCGCTGTGCCACCCTGGCGCCCCTGCCCTGGACACTTTCAATACTGTATCCTTGGATCTAATATTTGCGAAATGCACTATGACGTGACGTGGCATAGGTTTGTCGTGGTTGAGCTTGGGAGGGGTCCTCTCTGCCTCTTGGACACGGATGTTTGTTTCCCTCGCTAGATTAGGGAAGTTTTCAGCTACAATTTGTTCAAATATGTCTTCTAGACCTCCGTTTTTCTCCACCCCCTCGGGGATGCTGATGATTCTGACATTGGATCTTTTCATTGTGTTAGTAATCTCCCGTAACCTACATTCATGGGTGTGGATTTTTTAAAGACCAGCTTCTATTTTCATTTTTTCCTCTATTAACCCATCCTCCAATTCACTAACCCGTTCCTCTGCTTCGGTGACCCTGGCCATCAGAGCCTCTAGTTTTGCCTGCATTTGGCTCATAGAATTTTTAATTTCTGTCAGATTCGCTCTCATTTCTGTCCTTAGGGATTCTATATTCTCAGTAACCTTTTCGTTAATAGTTTTTTCAATTCTACTCATCATTTTGACCATCGTTACTCTGAATTCCATTTCTGATAATTTGGTTACATCGATATCCATTATTTCTGTGGCAGAGGCCACAGACTCACTGTCTTTTCTTTGCTGGGGGGGCTTCTCCTTCTTGTAATTCTGATGAGGAGAGGTTGCGGGGTTGCCCAAATTATTGACTGGGTCCCAGGCTGTGCCCCTTGTTTTATAGGGATCTTGGGGATTTGGGCTTCTTCTTTAAAGATTTTATTTATTTATATGTGACAGGAGCCAACTAGCGAGAGAGGGAACACAAGCAGGGGAGTGGGAGAGGAAGAAGCAGGCTCCTCTTGGAGGAGCTCGATGAGGGACTCCTTTCCGGAACGTTGGGATCACGCCCTAAGCTGAAGACAGGTGCTCAATGACTGCGCCACTCAGGCGCCCCGGGTTGTGGGCTTCTTGATTTTTAAGCCTGCCTTCTGCCGCGCCAATACTCAGGCAACCCTGTTTGGGTAGAGTCTCCGTGTCCCCTGTGAGGGGGGACGCTGTGAGCCAGTATTTCCAGGCTTTTGTTCTCTGACGACTTTCCCTGGAGGTTTGCTCTGCCTCTTCTGAGAGTCAGAGCAGCAGCGGCCGAATTTCAGCCTCTGTCACAGAATAGAGGGAATGCGGCCCGTTCTCCACTGATGTTCTGGCCACTTTAACTCGGTTACTGTTGGTGCTGCTCAATCCTGCAGCATCCTGGGATGTGTGCCCCACACCCGGCATCCTACCCTCACTTCAGGCCAGCGCGTCTCTCTCCTTTGTGTTTCTAACGCCGCCAGCCGCCAGCCGCCCCCGTGAGCTCCCGGATCTCCGGGTCTCAGTCTATTTCCGGTGAGCACACCGGGATTCCGGTGTTCCGCGAGATGTCTGGTGGCGCGTGCTCCAGGCTCACGGTCTCAGTCGGCTGTTTCGCGGATGCCGTCCGCGAGTCCTCCCGCTCCCCCGTGCAGGTGGCTACCGCTTCCCGGCACCCGAACGTGACGGCTCCCTACCCCTTCCGTTTATCTTCCGATATCTGTGCGCGGTTTCACGGCTCCCCACTTGGTACCTCAATACTCAGCGCTGGAGATGATCATTTGTAGAGATCCAGATGCATCTTCCTGCGTCTCAGGCTGGTTCTGTGGTTGTTTAGGCTGGTCTGGTACCTATCGAGCTCGACTCGGGGGACCGGCTGAAAAACGGGTCCCCTACTCCTCCGCCATCTTAACTCCTCCCTTACTGTTTTTCTTTTATTTCATAATAACTAATTGAGATAGTGGCCGTGAGTAAGTGTCTACTGAGTAAGTAGCATCTGAAAGATGAATTAGTATTGCTTAATATTATTACTCTAAAAGTGAGACGGGGTAATTACCATTAAAATATGAATCATAAGTCTTATAATTAGATACAAAATTAGCAGCATGACACTGCATTGCATCCATACAACAATAATACATGCACTATATGATATTAAAAAATATTACAAAACATGAGTATAGGACTTCCGGTTAAGATGGCGTAGGAGTAGGAAACACCTTTTTCAGCCGGTCCCCCGAGTCGAGCTGGATAGGTACCAGACCAGCCTAAACAACCACGGAACCAGCCTGAGATGCAGGAAGATGCATCTGGATCTCTACAAATGAACATCTCCAGCGCTGAGTATTGAGGTACGAAGCAGGGAGCCATGAAACCATGCACAGATACCGGAAGATAAACGGAAGGGAGGGGGAGCCGCTGCGTTCGGGCACCAGGAAGCGGTAGCCACTTGCACGGGAGAACGGGCGGGGCTCGTGGTCGGCACCCGCAAAACAGCAGACTGAGACCGTGAGCCGGGTGCGCGCGCCACCAGGCATCTCGCGGAACTCCGGAATCCCGGTGCGCTCATTGGATCCAGACTGAGACCGGGAGGTTCCGGAGCGCGCGCGGGGCGGCTGGTGGCTGGCAGCGTTAGAAACACAAAGGACAGAGACGCGCCGGCCCTGGAAGTGAGGGCTGGGACGCTGGGTGTGGGGCGCACATCCCAGGACGCTGCAGGGTTGAGCAGCACCAACAGTAACAGAGTTAAAGTGGCCTGAACATTAGTAGAGAACGGGCCGCAATCCCTCTGTTCTGTGACAGAGGCTGAAATTCGGCCGCTGCTGCTCTGACTCTCAGAAGAGGCACAGCAGACCGCCAGGGAAAGCCGCCAGAGAACAAAAGCCTGGAAATACCGGCTCAGAGAGTGCCCATCACCATACCTCCTCGCAGGGGACACGGAGACTCTACCCAAACAGGGTTGCCTGAGTATGAGCGCTGCAGGCCCCTCCCCCAGAAGGCAGGCTGAAAAATCAAGAGGCCCACAACCCGGGCGCCTGGGTGGCGCAGTCATTGAGCGCCTGTCTTCGGCTTAGGGCGTGATCCCGGCGTTCCGGAAAGGAGTCCCTCATCGGGCTCCTCCGCTGGGAGCCTGCTTCTTCCTCTCCCACTCCCCTGCTTCTGTTCCCTCTCTCGCTGGTTGGCTGCCACATAAATAAATAAATAAAATCTTTAAAGAAGAAGCCCACATCCCTAAGATCCCTATAAAACAAGGGGCACGGCCTGGGACCCAGTCAATAATTTGGGCTCTGGACAACCCCGCAACCTCTCCTCATCAGAATGACAAGAAGGAGAAGCCCCCCCCAGCAAAGAAAAGACAGTGAGTCTGTGGCCTCTGCCACAGAAATAATGGATATGGATGTAACCAAAGTATCAGAAATGGAATTCAGAGTAACGATGGTCAAAATGATGAGTAGAATTGAAAAAACTATTAACGAAAAGGTTACTGAGAATACAGAATCCCTAAGGACAGAAATGAGAGCGAATCTGACAGAAATTAAAAATTCTATGAGCCAAATGCAGGCAAAACTAGAGGCTCTGACGGCCAGGGTCACAGAAGCAGAGGAACGTCTTAGTGAATTGGAGGATGGGTTAATAGAGGAAAAAATGAAAATAGAAGCTGGTCTTAAAAAAATCCACGTCCACGAATGTAGGTTACGGGAAATTACTGACTCAATGAAATGATCCAATGTTAGAATCATAGGAATCCCCGAGGGGGTGGAGAAAAACAGAGGTCTAGAAGAGATATTTGAACAAATTCTAGCTGAAAACTTCCCTAATCTAGCGAGGGAAACAAACATTCGTGTCCAAGAGGCAGAGAGGACCCCTCCCAAGCTCAACCACGACAAACCTACGCCACGTCACGTCATAGTGCAATTCGCAAATATTAGATGCAAGGATACAGTATTGAAAGCGGCCAGGGCAAAGAAATTTCTCACGTACCAAGGCAAAGGCATCAGAATTACGTCAGACCTGTCTACACAGACCTGGAATGAGAGAAAGGGTTGGGGGAGCATATTTAAAGCTCTTTCAGAGAAAAACATGCAGCCAAGGATCCTTTATCCAGCAAGGCTGTCATTCAGAATTGATGGAGAAATAAAGACATTTCAGAATCGCCAGTCACTAACCAATTTCGTAACCACGAAACCAGCCCTACAGGAGATATTACGGGGGGTTCTATAAAAGTAAAAAGGCCCCAAGAGTGATACAGAACAGAAAGTCACAGCCAATACAAACAAAGACTTTACTGGCAACATGGCATCATTAAAATCATATCTCTCAGTAATCAGTCTTAATGTAAATGGTTTGAACCATCCCATAACGCCACAGGGTTGCAGATTGGATAAAAAGAAATGACCCATCCATTTGCTGTCTACAAGAGACTCATTTCGAACCCAAAGATGCATTCAGACTGAGAGTAAGGGGATGGAGTACCATCTTTCACGCAAATGGACCTCAAAAGAAAGCTGGGGTAGCAATTCTCATATCAGATAAATTGGATTTTAAACTACAGACTATAGTTAGAGATGCAGAAGGGCACTATATTATTCTTAAGGGAAGTATTCAACAAGTGGATATGACAATTATAAATATATATGCCCCCAACAGGGGAGCAGCAAGATACACAAGCCAACTCTTAACCAGAATAAAGAGACATATAAATAAAAATACATTAATAGTAGGGGACCTCAACACTCCACTCTCAGAAATAGACAGAACACCCTGGCAAAAACTAAGCAAAGAATCAAAGGCTTTGAATGCCATACTCGACGAGTTGGACCTCATAGATATATATAGAACACTACACCCCAGAACCAAAGAATACTCATTCTATTCTAATGCCCATGGAACATTCTCAAGAATAGACCATGTTCTGGGACACAAAACAGGTCTCAACCGATACCAAAAGATTGAAATTATCCCCTGCATATTCTCAGACCACAACGCTCTGAAATTGGAACTCAACCACAAGGAAAAATTTGGAAGAAACTCAAACACTTGGAGACTAAGAACCATCCTGCTCAGGAATGACTCGATAAACCAGGAAATCAAAAATCAAATTAAACAATTTATGGAGACCAATGAGAATGAAAATACAACAGTCCAAAACCTATGGGATACTGCAAAGGCAGTCCTAAGGGGGAAATACATAGCCATCCAAGCCTCACTCAAAAGAATAGAAAAATCTAAAATGCAGTTTTTATATTCTCACCTCAAGAAGCTGGAACAGCAACAGAGGGACAGGCCTAATCCACGCACGAGGAAGCAGTTGACCAAAATTAGAGCTGAAATCAATCAAGCAGAAACCAGAAGTACAGTAGAGCAGATCAACAGGACTAGAAGCTGGTTCTTTGAGAGAATCAATAAAATTGACAGACCACTGGCAAGACTTATCCAAAAGAAAAGAGAAAGGACCCAGATTATTAAAATTATGAATGAAAAAGGAGAGGTCACGACGAACACCATTGAAATTGGAAGGATTATTAGAAATTTTTATCAACAGCTATATGCCAATAAACTAAGCAATCTGGAAGAGATGGAATCCTTCCTGGAAACCTATAAACTACCAAGATTGAAACCGGAAGAAATTGATTCCTTAAACAGGCCAATTAATTATGAAGAAATTGAGTCAGTGATAAACAACCTTCCAAATAACAAAACTCCAGGCCCGGACGGTTTTCCTGGGGAATTCTACCAAACATTCAAAGAAGAAATAATACCTATTCTCCTAAAGCTATTTCAAAAAATAGAAACAGAAGGAAAGCTACCAAACTCATTCTATGAGGCCAATATTACCTTGATCCCCAAACCAGGCAAAGACCCCCTCAAAAAGGAGAATTACAGACCGATTTCCCTAATGAATATGGACGCCAAAATCCTCAACAAGATACTTGCTAATAGAATCCAACAGTACATTAAAAGGATTATCCATCACGATCAAGTGGGATTCATACCTGGGATGCAAGCGTGGTTCAATATTCGCAAATCAATCAGCGTGATACATCATATCAACAAGAAAAGACTCAGGAACCATATGATCCTCTCAATCGATGCCGAAAAAGCATTTGACAAAATACAGCATCCTTTCCTGATTAAAACCCTTCAGAGTGTAGGAATAGAAGGTACATTTCTCAATCTCATAAAAGCCATCTATGAAAAGCCTACTGCAAATATTATTCTCAATGGGGAAAAGCTGGAAGCCTTTCCCTTAAGATCAGGAACTCGACAAGGATGCCCACTCTCGCCACTATTATTCAACATAGTACTAGAAGTCCTTGCAACAGCAATCAGACGACAAAAAGGGATCAAAGGTATTCAAATTGGCAAAGAAGAAGTCAAAATGTCTCTCTTTGCAGATGACATGATACTCTATATGGAAAACCCAAAAGAAGCCACTCCCAAACTATTAG
This sequence comes from Ursus maritimus, assembly GCF_017311325.1. Lineage (NCBI taxonomy): Eukaryota > Metazoa > Chordata > Mammalia > Carnivora > Ursidae > Ursus > Ursus maritimus. The sequence goes on from NW_024424452.1 coordinate 62,350,159, forward strand.
AAGTTATAGAGCAATTCAGTAACGTGGCGGGATACAAAATCAATGCTCAGAAATCAGTTGCATTTCTATACACGAATAACGAGACCGAAGAAAGAGAAATTAGGGAATCCATCCCATTTACAATAGCACCAAAAACCATACGTTACCTTGGAATTAACTTAACCAGAGACGTAAAGGACCTATATTCTAGAAACTATAAATCACTCTTGAAAGACATTGAGGAAGACATAAAAAGATGGAAAGATATTCCATGCTCATGGATTGGAAGAATTAACATAGTTAAAATGTCCATGCTACCCAGAGCAATCTACACTTTCAATGCTATCCCGATCAAAATACCGAGGACATTTTTCAAAGAACTGGAACAAATAGTCCTTAAATTTGTATGGAAACAGAAAAGGCCCCGAATCTCCAAGGAACTGTTGAAAAGGAAAAACAAAGCTGGGGGCATCACAATGCCGGATTTCGAGCTGTACTACAAAGCTGTGATCACAAAGACAGCATGGTACTGGCACAAAAACAGACACATAGACCAATGGAACAGAATAGAGAGCCCAGAAATGGACCCTCGGCTCTTTGGGCAACTAATATTTGATAAAGCAGGAAAAAACATCCGGTGGGAAAAAGACAGTCTCTTCAATAAATGGTGCTGGGAAAATTGGACAGCTACATGCAAAAGAATGAAACTTGACCACTCTCTCACACCATACACAAAAATAAACTCCAAATGGATGAAAGACCTCGATGTGAGACAGGAATCCATCAAAATTCTAGAGGAGAACATAGGCAGCAACCTCTACGACATCGGCCAAAGCAACCTTTTTCATGACACATCCCCAAAGGCAAGAGAAACAAAAGATAAAATGAATTTATGGGACTTCATCAAGATTAAAAGTTTCTGCACAGCCAAGGAAACAGTCAGAAAAACTAAGAGGCAGCCCACGGAATGGGAGAATATATTTGCAAATGACACTACAGATAAAGGACTGGTATCCAAGATATACAAAGAACTTCTCAAACTCAATACACGAGAAACAAATAAACAAATCAAAAAATGGGCAGAAGATATGAACAGACACTTTTCCAATGAAGACATACAAATGGCTAACAGACACATGAAAAAATGTTCAAAATCATTAGCCATCAAGGAAATTCAAATCAAAACCACACTGAGATACCACCTTACGCCAGTTAGAATGGCAAAAATAGACAAGGCAAGAAACAACAATTGTTGGAGAGGATGTGGAGAAAGGGGATCCCTCCTACATTGTTGGTGGGAATGCAAGTTGGTACAGCCACTCTGGAAAACAGTGTGGAGGTCCCTTAAAAAGTTAAAAATTGAGCTACCCTATGATCCAGCCATTGCACTACTGGGTATTTACCCCAAAGATACAGACGTAGTGAAGAGAAGGGCCATATGCACCCCAATGTTCATAGCAGCAATGTCCACAATAGCTAAATCGTGGAAGGAGCCGAGATGCCCTTCAACAGATGACTGGATTAAGAAGTTGTGGTCCATATATACAATGGAATATTACTCAGCTATCAGAAAGAATGAGTTCTCAACATTTGCTGCAACATGGACGGCACTGGAGGAGATAATGCTAAGTGAAATAAGTCAAGCAGAGAAAGACAACTATCATATGATTTCTCTCATCTATGGAACATAAGAACTAGGATGATCGGTAGGGGAAGAAAGGGATAAAGAAAGGAGGGGTAATCAGAAGGGGGAATGAAACATGAGAGACTATGGACTATGAGAAAGGAACTGAGGGCCTCAGAGGGGGGAGGGGTGCGGGAATGGGATAGGCTGGTGATGGGTAGTAAGGAGGGCACGTATTGCATGGTGCACTGGGTGTTACACACAACTAATGAATCATTGAGCCTTACATCAGAAACTGGGGATGTACTGTATGGTGACTAACATAATATAATAAAAAAAAAAAGTGCAAAAAAAAAAAACCCATGATTATAAAAGAAACAAACTTTGGCATGTATTAATCACTGATCACCAGAGGTGATTCAGCTGGAATTCCTCGTTCCTACCATAACGGAGAAACTGGTATAAGACATGCCCTCTGCTGTACGCAACTATGAAATCAGAAAATTTTGATTCCAATGCAGAAATACAATTCCTGAAAGAGTAAAAACACACATAATTTTAGACCCATGTTTAGACTGGATTCCTGCCTGGGAGCGCTTTTTACTGCATAGTGGAGGGAAGTTGAGTCCAAACAAAACACAGTAGTTTCATTACATTAGGATGCCAAATCAAGTCTGGAGAGGAGGTAGGATTCTCAGAGTCTAGAGGAGACAGGGCTGTGCAAAGGAAGGGCATCAGATACTTGCATAGGGATCCTTCGTGGTTCCTGATTTAAGTGTTGGGCTGCAATGCTCAAGGCAAGAAAGACTCCGTGAGGACCACCTGAAAATGGCTGCCTTGAGTTTGAAAGCCAAGAAAGGGTACCAGAGATCACTCAGTCCAGGGATAGGTCAGCATTCAGGTTCAGCCAGGACTGGGAGATTCTTCTGAACTCAAGAGACCAAAGTTTAGGAATAAAATAAAATTTGTTCCTTATTACTGAGAACAAAACCAAAATAGATTTTCCCTAGAAAAGAATGAAATTAAGCCTGACAGGATCAAGAGGATTCTCCACTAACCCAACCACCTGCCCCAACAAAGTACAACAGTAAAACATCAGTAAGTGTACAGATCTGAGCAACACCAATGAGCTAATTGATATCTACAAAATTTTATACCCAACAAGATAGAAGATAACTGATAATTCCATATCTGTTTTTTAAAAAAATAATTTGTATGTGAAAACCTTGAAAAAAAACAAAACAAAACCTCAAGACCCAGGTAATTTCACTGGTAATTTATATCAAATTGTATCAAATATTTAAGGAATTATATTAGACATTTAAGAAAGACATAGTATCAGTAATACAGGTGTGATTCAGCTAATCTGTCCTGCTCTCTCTCTCTTCCCATTCAATTCCATATATATTCCTTCCTGGTTTCTTTTTGTTTTTTTTTTAAAGATTTTATTTATTTATTTGACAGAGATAGAGACAGCCAGCGAGAGAGGGAACACAAGCAGGGGGAGTGGGAGAGGAAGAAGCAGGCTCATAGCAGAGGAGCCTGATGTGGGGCTCGATCCCATAACGCCAGGATCATGCCCTGAGCTGAAGGCAGATGCTTAACCGCTGTGCCACCCAGACGCCCCCCTGGTTTCTTTTTGATGTAGAAGAATATAAAAAATATTAAAACAAGTATGAAGACACACTCTGTGGCAGAAACTAACTAGTTATTTGTGAACATTTTTTTTTTCTTTTTACTTTTTTTTAAAATTAGTTTCAGAAGAATTTAACACTTCATCAGTTGCATTTAACACCCAGTGCTCATTACATCAAGTGCCCTCCTTAATTAACTGCCCATCACCCAATTATCCCTTCCCTCCACTCACCTCCCCTCCAGCAACCTTCAGTCTGTTTCCTAGAGTTCAGCATCTCTTATGGTTTGCCTCCCTCTCAATTTGCATCTTATTTTATTTTTCCTTCCCTTCCCCATGTTCATCTGTTTTGTTAAATTTTTTAAATTCCACATATGAGTGAAACCATATGGTATTTGTCTTTCTCTGACTGACTTATTTTGCTTAGCATAATAACTTCTAGCTCCATCCATGTCATTGCAAATGGCAAGATTTCATTCCCTTGATGGCTGCATAATATTCCATTGTGTGTGTGTGTGTGTGTGTGTGTGTGTGTGTGTGTGTGTATAAATATATCATATCTTCTTTGTCCATTCATCTGCTGAGGGACATCTGGGCTCTTGACACTGTTAGATCTTATTGCCTAGGTTCCTTACAAAATCAGACATGGTTGTTTTCAGCAACAGAACAAGAACAGAATTGGCATCTGTCGCCTCTGTCCAACGTAGTCAAGAGCATGTGTACCGTCAAAATAGTCTGAATGGTACTTGCCTGCTAGCCAGACTAACAGAATTCAGTCCTTAAAACATAGAAGAGCCACTCCTTGTGGAGCCTGACCTCCTGACGCCTGCATAGAGCAGCCCTAGTTAGAACACCTTTATTCCAATGATTAATTTGCATATTGGTCTGCAATGTGAATGAGAAATAAATCTTAATTATGGTAAGCCACCAATATTTTAGGTTTGTTTTTATAGTGGTTGATCCACCCTAACTAAAAACACTTCCACGCTTTACCTCCTCATGCTAAACACTATAGCTAAACATATACTTAAAAATATAATCTTCTATAATTTTCAAAACATTCTAAGTTTTCTCCTTCAGTGCAATCCTCACCTACTTAGATACACTTTTGACTAAGCCTCTTTTAATTCTACTGGTTGCATTTTACTCAGAGATAATTATCTTGCCTATTACTGGAAAATTCACAGAAATTCTCCTTTTACTATTCAGAGGCCATCTTATAGCTATTCAAGTGTCATTAATATCTTCCCTTTCATGTAGATTTAAATGTTTCTATGCGCACAGTGAACCTCCATTGAATCCTGTGCAGATATATCATCTTACAACTATTGCCCTCAGAAAAGGAAGGTTGTTTCTAAATACTACTGGTTTGGTACTAGTTGAAAGTACATAATCCTAAAATAATAGTAGAGATACATTAATCAGTAGATTTTCATTCATTAAAAGATAGATGAATAAGCTGGGGGTGGTATAATGTAGTAGGAAAAGACAACTTCCCACAGATTCTAGGAGTTGACTCAATTCAAGCTCTGCTATTGCAAGTATTTTCTTAGGCAAGTGTCCCTAATATAGGAGTCTAAATGTCCTCACTGATACATGATAACAGCTAGTAGATAACATTTATTGAGATTCACTGCTGTGTAACAAAAGATACAGACATAGTGAAGAGAAGGGCCATAGGCACCCCAACGTTCATAGCAGCATTGTCCACAATAGCTAAATCGTGGAAGAAGCTGAGATGTCCTTCAACAGATGACTGGATTAAGAAGTTGTGGTCCATATATACAATGGAATATTACTCAGCCATCAGAAAGAACGATTACACCACATTTGTAGCAACATGGATGGGACTGGAGGAGATTATGCTAAGTGAAATAAGTTAAGCAGAGAAAGACAATTATTATATGGTTTCACTCATTTATGGAACATAAGAAATAGGAAGATCAATAGGAGAAGGAAGGGAAGAATGAAGGGGGGTAAACAGAAGGGGGAATGAATCATGAGAGACTGTGGACTCTGGGAAACAAACTGAGGGCTTCAGAGGGGAGGGGGGGTGGGGGATTGGGCTAGGCTGGTGATGGGTATTAAGGAGGGCACATATTGCATGATGCACTGGGTGTTACACGCAAATAATGAATCATGGAACATTACATCAAAACCTGGGGATGTACGGTATGGTGACTAATATAACAAAATAAAAATTATTTTAAAAAAATGACCCCAAAACTTAGAGCTTAAAACAACAAACATTAATCATCTCCCAGTATCCATAGAACTGGAGCCCAGGCTTCATGGTGCAAGCGTGGTGGAGAAGAGCAGCAGCTGTCATGTGAAAAGAGCCCTTCCTAGATCCTTCTTCCCTATCTTTTCTACAGATCAAAGACTTCAGCTGCTGGGGATAAGACAACAAACACCATCTCCCTTAAGCCATTAGTGAAAACCCATTACTAGGGAAATGGAAGAGTTAAAAAAAGAATTAACTCCTGGAGCTGAGACAGAAATCTATCCTGGGTAAAGACCTATTGTCAGGCATGAAACACTATCACAGAGAAGGTTTCACCTCTAATATTAAAGCTTAATCAGAACAACAGAAAATGCCCTATGTCCAGCACCTCCAGATATGAAATACAGAGAGAGTGGCAAGAATGTGGAAAGAGATCCTCTCTGAGATGCAGCATAAAAAAAAAACAAAAACTTTAATTTGAGGGTGGAATAGATATTGAGAGAAACCTACTGGCAAACCAATCCCAACACTAAAAAGGTAATACTAGAGATATTTGAAGTCTATGGTACACCAAGGATAACAATAGAAACACACCCTGAACCTAGCTCAACTCCTAACTAGCTTGACTCAAAAACCCATTTTAAGGGCCTTCCAGAATAAAAGGCAGGCCCATTACCAGATGTAAGACTATTTATCTCAGTGCTCACTATCCTGCATAACATGTCCAGGTTTCAACAACAAAATACTATAAAGAGACAAAGCAATCAATAAGACAGTACCCACAGATGATTCAGATATTACAATATCAGCAAATTTTTTTAAAATTACGATTGTTGTGTTGAAGGCTCTAGAGAAAAGTATGCATGATGAGAATACTAATTTTAGCAGGGATGAAAACTATAAGAAAGAATGAAATAGAATTACTCAAAATAAAAAGAAATCTGATAGTAAGTAATAAAAAATGCTTTGACAAGCTCATCATCGACTCAACAAGGACAAGAAAAAAATCAGTGAAGTTGAAGTTATATTGAAGATATATGAAGATAGATCAACAGAAATTATTCAAACTGAAACACAAAGAGAAAAAGGAGATTTGAGGGAGGGTCTTTCAAGGTGAAAAGTGGAAGCTGCTAAGAGGCACAGCTTACTCTGACCTATTCTATTGGCCAAGATAGGCACGATTTCTGCCCACATTCAACAGGGCAGACAAAAGCACTCTACCTCTTGGATAGCCAGTGTTCCATCTCATAAGAGCATGTGGGATGGGAGTTATCAATTGCAGCAATCTTTGTAAAATAGAGTCTGTCACATTAATACTTATTCACTTTCCAGCTGTGAAATTGCTAGATGTTTTAAGATTAGTAGCCCCTATATCACCTACCCATATGGAGTGCAGAGTTTGGCAACAAGAATTCAAATCATATAATAGAAGGTAGAAAATGTCAAATAGTATAAGCAAAGAACAGAGTTTCAAAGGAAATAATCAACATTCGTGTGAGAAGAAATTTAAAAATAATGCATGCAAGAGATGGACCCTTGCATGGACCACTTGAAGGGACAGATATGATTTTTACATGTGAGAAAACAGGAAGAGACATAACATCTAGGGAATATTCTTGTTTGTGGAAACAAGGAAGCAAACAAAACAAAACAACCCCCCCCTCAAACACACACACACACACACACACACACACACACACACACACACACGATGGGAAACTTTTCTGGAATCTTTGTAGGAAACAAGAAAGAATAGTGTTTATAAATGAGCACTGGAAGTTTAAAAAGCAGATGAGTGTGTGGATGTTACAAGGCAAAAGGAAGGAAGCATTAATTGAGTACTAGCAATGTTTCAGCAAGTGTTCTGTGGACTTTATGTTACTTAACTCATTTTATCTTCATAGCCACCTGGGGGTTTTAGGACAAACAAAGGAAGTGGGCCTCATTTCAAAAATTTGCCCAAGACACAATAGGGAGTCAATTCATGTCCAGTTCCTGAGCCCCTACTTTATTGATTTCACCATGTGCCTCTCCCTGAAGGAACCTGAATTCATACTTTGTGGAAATTCCTCGAGGAGTGTGGACAGGGAGGTAAAATAATTTTAATTATGCTTTAGAAAGATTTGAATGGCTTGAAAAGAGAACCCAAGGAAGGCAGGGGGACCAGTCAGGAGACCACTACATTTCATTACAAGAAATGTGAGACCTTAAATTACAGCCAGGCAGAGAAAATAGAAAATTGCAGAGTTTTAAAGAGACTTGCAGACTCAGCATAAGATTTACCAACCAATTGTACCTGGGTCTATGAGATACAAGGAGAGCAATGGGTCAACAGTTAAAACAGAATAGGAAGATGATCAGTACAGATTTAGTCAGAGAATACACTAGAAGATGCATTTGGCTTGGAGATACTGATGAATTTCTTTTTAAATGATCAATTGCAAAAATAACAACCAACAACAATAAAGTACCAAAAGAGAGATATAATGGCAACACAGAAAAGACACTAGCAATAGCCCTGAATATTGAGAGGATAAAAATTCTCTGAAAGCTCTGTAGGCTTAGCTACCAAAAATATATGAGAAGCAGGTGGAGTTTATGATTGACCTGGCATGCAGTTTTATTACCTGCAGAGTTCTGAGTATTTATAAATGAGCCAGCTATAAAACTTACAGCAATATCTTACTGTTTCTCACCCAGTAGAGGCCCTTCATAACTGAAATATTAAAAAGTGAACCGATGTCACAATTCCAAAGTTTTACTAGTCTATTTCTCTCAAAGAGTGATCCAATATTTTTATGGTAGGCAGATGGTCATTTTTCAGGAAAACACGCACCTCCACTTACTGAGAAACAAAATGAATGGGGCAACATTTCTTCCAGATTTTTCAGCATGTTTGCTTCTGTTGTGAACTATTGATTCATAAAGTAATACTGTGTTTCTAAAGTAATTTTAATTATAGTCAATATTATATATTAGCTTAATTTTATTCTTACAGCTCCCCTGAGAGGAGGTAAATTATGATATCGTATTCTATTATCTCCATTAAATAATTGTGGAAAGTGCTACTTAGAAGAAATAATTATCTTTTATCTGTTGTGTCGTTTGCAAATATCTTCTCCCATTCCGTGGGCTGCCCCTTAGTTTTTTTGACTATTTCCTTGGCTGTGCAGAAGCTTTTTATCTTGATGAAGTCCCACAAGTCCATTTTTTCTTTTGTTTCTCTTGCCTTTGGAGATGTCATGAAAAAAGTTGCTGTGGCCGATGGTGTAGAGGTTGCTGCCTATGTTCTCCTCTAGGATTTTGATGGATTACATTCTCACATCGAGGTCTTTCATCCATTTCGAGTTTATCTTTGTGTATGGTGTGAGAGAGTGGTCAAGTTTCATTCTTTTGCATGTAGCTGTCCAATTTTCCCAGCACCATTTATTGAAGAGACTGTCTTTATTCCACTGGATATTTTTTCCTGCTTTGTCAAAAATTAGTTGCCCAAAGAGCCGAGGGTCCATTTCCGGATTCTCTATTCTGTTCCATTGGTCTATGTATGGTGACTAACATAATATAATAAAAGAATATTATTATAAAAAAAGAAGAAATAATTGTCTTACACAAAGTCTTAATGTGTTGGTAAAATCAGCACAAATATTAAAACTCAAGACTCCCAATGTCCAAAATTGATACTTTCCCTTAAGCTGAAATAGTTTTGTGTCATTAATAAAAAATAAAATATCATATTTACCTAAATAATATTTTATTCCATGCCTATGCCCAACATATTCATAAGTCTGAAAATTATTTGCCCCATGAAATACACACTAAAATATAAATTTATATATGCTAACTTATTCATATATATTCACCATATATTTATATTTATATACCATATTTTTTTTACTTAATGATTTTTTATTATATTATGTTACACAGTACAGTACATCCCTGGTTTCCGATGTAAGGCTCGATGATTCATTAGTTGAGTCTAACACCCAGTGCACCATGCAATACATGCCCTCCTTACTACCCATCACCGGTCTATCCCATTCCCCCACACCCCTCCACTCTGAGGCCCTCAGTTTGTTTCTCATAGTCCATAGTCTCTCAAGTTTCATTCCCCCTTCTGATTACCCCCCCTTTCTTTATCCCTTTCTTCCCCTACTGATCATCCTAGTTCTTATGTTCCATAGAAGAGAGAAATCATATGATAGTTGTCTTTCTCTGCTTGACTTATTTCACTTAGCATTATCTCCTCCAGTGCCGTCCATGTTGCAGCAAATGTTGAGAACTCATTCTTTCTGATAGCTGAGTAATATTCCATTGTATATATGGACCACAACTTCTTAATCCAGTCATCTGTTGAAGGGTATCTTGGCGCCTTCCACGATTTAGTTATTGTGGACACTGCTGCTATGAACATTGGGGTGCATATGGCCCTTCTCTTTACTACGTCTGTATCTTTGGGGATTGCACCCAGGAGTGCAATGGCTGGATCATAGGGTAGCTCAATTTTTAACTTTTTAAGGGACCTCCACACTGTTTTCCAGAGTGGCTGTACCAACTTGCATTCCCACCAACAATGTAGGAGGGATCCCCTTTCTCCACATCCTCTCCAACAATTGTTGTTTCTTGCCTTGTCTATTTTTGCCATTCTAACTGACGTAAGGTGGTATCTCAGTGTCGTTTTGATTTGAATTTCCCTGATGGCTAATGATTTTGAACATTTTTGCATGTCTGTTAGCCATTTGTATGTCTTCATTGGAACAGTGTCTGTTAATATCTTCTGCCCATTTTTTGATTTGTTTATTTGTTTCTCGTGTACTGAGTTTGAGAAGTTCTTTGTAGATCTTGGATACCAGTCCTTTATCTGCAGTGTCATTTGCAAATATATTCTCCCATTCCGTGGGCTGCCTCTTAGTTTTTCTGTTTCCATGGCTGTGCAGAAACTTTTAATCTTGATGAAGTCCCATAAATTCATTTTATTTTTTGTTTCTCTTGCCTTTGGGGATGTATCCTGAAAAAGGTTGCTTTGGCCGATGTCGTAGAGGTTGCTGCCTATGTTCTCCTCTAGAATTTTGATGGATTCCTGTCTCACATCGAGATCTTTCATCCATTTGGAGTTTATTTTTGTGTATGGTGTGAGAGAGTGGTCAAGTTTCATTCTTTTGCATGTAGCTGTCCAATTTTCCCAGCACCATTTATTGAAGAGACTGTCTTTTTCCCACCGGATGGTTTTTCCTGCGTCATCAAATATTAGTTGCCCAAAGAACCGAGGGTCCATTTCTGGGTTCTCTATTCTGTTCCATTGGTCTATGTGTCTGTTTTTGTGCCAGTACCATGCTGTCTTTGTGATCACAGCTTTGTAGTACAGCTCGAAATCCGGCATTGTGATGCCCCCAGCTTTGTTTTTCCTTTTCAACAGTTCCTTGGAGATTCGGGGCCTTTTCTGGTTCCATACAAATAAAAGGACTATTTGTTCCAGTTCTTTGAAAAATGTCCTCGGTATTTTGATCGGGATAGCATTGAAAGTGTAGATTGCTCTGGGTAGCATGGACATTTTAACGATGTTAATTCTTCCGATCCATGAGCATGGAATATCTTTCCATCTTTTTATGTCTTCCTCAATGTCTTTCAAGAGTGATTTATAGTTTCTAGAATATAGGTCCTTTACGTCTCTGGTTAAGTTAATTCCAAGGTAATGTATGGTTTTTGGTGCTATTGTAAATGGGATGGATTCCCTAATTTCTCTTTCTTCGGTCTCGTTATTCGTGTATAGAAATGCAACTGATTTCTGAGCATTGATTTTGTATCCCGCCACGTTACTGAATTGCTCTATAACTTCTAATAGTTTGGGAGTGGCTTCTTTTGGGTTTTCCATATAGAGTATCATGTCATCTGCAAAGAGAGACATTTTGACTTCTTCTTTGCCAATTTGAATACCTTTGATCCCTTTTTGTCGTCTGATTGCTGTTGCAAGGACTTCTAGTACTATGTTGAATAATAGTGGCGAGAGTGGGCATCCTTGTCGAGTTCCTGATCTTAAGGGAAAGGCTTCCAGCTTTTCCCCATTGAGAATAATATTTGCAGTAGGCTTTTCATAGATGGCTTTTATGAGATTGAGAAATGTACCTTCTATTCCTACACTCTGAAGGGTTTTAATCAGGAAAGGATGCTGTATTTTGTCAAATGCTTTTTCGGCATCGATTGAGAGGATCATATGGTTCCTGAGTCTTTTCTTGTTGATATGATGTATCACGCTGATTGATTTGCGAATATTGAACCACGCTTGCATCCCAGGTATGAATCCCACTTGATCGTGATGGATAATCCTTTTAATGTACTGTTGGATTCTATTAGCAAGTATCTTGTTGAGGATTTTGGCGTCCATATTCATTAGGGAAATCGGTCTGTAATTCTCCTTTTTGAGGGGGTCTTTGCCTGGTTTGGGGATCAAGGTAATATTGGCCTCATAGAATGAGTTTGGTAGCTTTCCTTCTGTTTCTATTTTTTGAAATAGCTTTAGGAGAATAGGTATTATTTCTTCTTTGAATGTTTGGTAGAATTCCCCAGGAAAACCATCCGGGCCTGGAGTTTTGTTATTTGGAAGATTGTTTATCACTGACTCAATTTCTTCATAATTAATTGGCCTGTTTAAGAAATCAATTTCTTCCGGTTTCAATCTTGGTAGTTTATAGGTTTCCAGGAAGGATTCCATCTCTTCCAGATTGCTTAGTTTATTGGCATATAGCTGTTGATAAAAATTTCTAATAATCCTTCCAATTTCAATGGTGTTCATTGTGACCTCTCCTTTTTCATTCATAATTTTAATAATCTGGGTCCTTTCTCTTTTCTTTTGGATAAGTCTTGCCAGTGGTCTGTCAATTTTATTGATTCTCTCAAAGAACCAGCTTCTAGTCCTGTTGATCTGCTCTAATGTACTTCTGGTTTCTACTTGATTGATTTCAGCTCTAATTTTGGTCAACTGCTTCCTCCTGCGTGGATTAGGCCTGTCCCTCTGTTCTTTTCCAGCTTCTTGAAGTGAGAATATAAAATCTGCATTTTAGATTTTTCTATTCTTTTGAGTGAGGCTTGGATGGCTATGTATTTCCCCCTTAGGACTGCCTTTGCAGTATCCCATAGGTTTTGGACTGTTGTATTTTCGTTCTCATTGGTCTCCATAAATTGTTTAATTTGATTTTTGCTTTCCTGGTTTATCGAGTCATTCCTGGGCAGGATGGTTCTTAGTCTCCAAGTGTTTGAGTTTCTTCCAAATTTTTCCTTGTGGTTGAGTTCCAATTTCAGAGAGTTGTGGTCTGAGAATATGCAGGGAATAATTTCAATCTTTTGGTATCAGTTGAGACCTGTTTTGTGACCCAGAACATGGTCTATTCTTGAGAATGTTCCATGGGCATTAGAATAGAATGAGTATTCTTTGGTTCTGGGGTGTAGTGTTCTATATATATCTATGAGGTCCAACTTGTCAACTATGGCATTCAAAGCCTTTGATTCTTTGCTTAGTTTTTGCCAGGGTGTTCTGTCTATTTCTGAGAGTGGAATGTTGAGGTCCCCTACTATTAATGTATTTTTATCTATATGTCTCTTTATTCTGCTTAAGAGTTGGCTTGTGTATCTTGGTGCTCCCCTGTTGGGGGCATATATATCTATAATTGTCATATCCACTTGTTGAATACTTCCTTTAAGAATAATATAGTGCACTTCTGCATCTCTAACTATAGTCTCTGGTTTAAAATCCAATTTATCTGATATTAGAATTGCTACCCCAGCTTTCTTTTGTGGTCCATTTGTGTGAAAGATGGTATTCCACCTCTTACTCTTAGTCTGAATGCATCTTTGGGTTTGAAATGAGTCTCTTGTAGACAGCAAATGGATGGGTCATTTCTTTTTATCCAATCTGCAACCCTGTGTTATTTTATGGGAAGGTTCAAACCATTCACATTAGCACTAAGAACTGAGAGATATGATTTTAATGATGCCACGTTGCCAGTAAAGTCTTTGTTTGTATTGGTTGTGACTTTCTTTTGTGTATCACTCTTGGGGCCTTTTTACCTGTATAGAACCCCCCGTAATATCTCCTGTAGGGCTGGTTTCATGGTTACAAAATTGGTTAATGACTGGCGATTCTGAAATGTCTTTATTTCTCCATCAATTCTGAATGACAGCCTTGCTGGATAAAGGATCCTTGGCTGCATGTTTTTCTGTGAAAGAGCTTTAAAAATGCTCCCCCAACCCTTTCTCTCATTCCAGGTCTGTGTAGACAGGTCTGACGTAATTCTGATGCCTTTGCCTTGGTACGTGACAAATTTCTTTGCCCTGGCCGCTTTCAATACTGTGTCCTTGGATCTAATATTTGCGAATTGCACTGTGACGTGACGTGGCGTAGGTTTGTCGTGGTTGAGCTTGGGAGGGGTCTTCTCTGCCGTTTGAACACGAATGTTTGTTTCCCTCGCTAGATTAGGGAAGTTTTCAGCTACAATTTGTTCAAATATCTCTTCTAGACCTCCGTTTTTCTCCACCCCCTCGGGAATGCCGATGATTCTAACATTGGATCGTTTCATTGAGTTAGTAATCTCCCGTAACCTACATTCCTGGGCGTGAATTTTTTTAAGAGCAGCTTCTATCTTCGTTTTTTCCTCTATTAACCCATCCTCCAATTCACTAACGCTTTCCTCTGCTTCTGTGACCCTGGCCGTCAGAGCCTCTAGTTTTGACTGTATTTGGCTCATAGAATTTTTAATTTCTGTCAGATTCGCTCTCATTTCTGTCCTTAGGGATTCTATATTGTCAGTAACCTTTTCATTAATACTTTTTTAAATTCTACTCATCATTTTGACCATCGTTACTCTGAATTCCATTTCTGATACTTTGGTTACATCCATATCCATTATTTCTGTGGCAGAGGCCACAGACTCACTGTCTTTTGTTTGCTGGGGGGGGGGGGCTTCTCCTTCTTGTCATTCTGATGAGGAGAGGTTGCGTGGTTTTCCAGAGCCCAAATTATTGACTGGGTCCCAGGCCGTGCTTCTTGTTTTATAGGGATCTTAGGGATGTGCGCTTCTTCTTTAAAGATTTTATTTATTTATTTATCTGAGAGAGAGAGACAGACAGTCAGCAAGAATGGGAACAGAAGCAGGGGAGTGGGAGAGGAAGAAGCAGGCTCCCAGCGGAGAAGCCCGATGAGGGACTCCTTTCCAGAATGCCGGGATCACGCCCTAAGCCGGAGACAGGCGCTCAATGACTGCGCCACCCAGGCGCCCCGGTTGTGGGCTTCTTGATTTTTCTGCCTGCTTTCTGTGTTCTGGGGGAGGGGCCTGCCGCACCGATACTCAGGCAACCCTGTTTGGGTAGAGTCTCTGTGTCCCCTGCAAGGGGGGATGGGGATGGGCACTCTGTGAGCCGCTATTTCCAGGCTTTTGTTCTCTGGCGGCTTTCCCTGGCGGTCTGCTATGCCTCTTCTGAGAGTCAGAGCAGCAGAGGCTGAATTGTCACAAAACAGAGGGATTGCGGCCCATTCTCCACTGATGTTCTGGCCACTTTAACTCTGTTACTGTTGGTGCTGCTCAACCCTGCAGCGTCCGGGATGTGCGCCCCACACCTGGCGTCCCTGCCCTCACTTCCAGGGCTGGCGCGTCTCTGTCCTTTGTGTTTCTAATGCCGCCAGCCGCCAGCCGCCCCTGCAGGCTCCTGGATCTCCGGGTCTCAGTCTATGCCCGGTGAGCACACCGGGATTCTGGAGTTCCGGAGTTCCGTGAGCAGCCTGGTGGCGCGCAGCCAGTTCAGAGTCTCAGTCTGCTGTTTCGCGGGTGCCAACCACGAGTTCCCCCCCTCCCCCGTGCAGGTGGCCCGCTAGCCGGCAGCCGCCCCGTGCGCGCTCCGGGAGTTTCTGGTCTCAGTCTGGATCCAGTGAGCACACTGGGATTCCAGAGTTCCATGAGATGCCTGGTGTCCCATGCTCCCGGCTCGCCGGTCTCAGTCAGCTCTCTCGCGGGTGCCGTCAGTGAGTCTGCCCACTCCCCCCATGTAGGTGGCTGCTGCTTCCGGCGCCCGAACACGGCAGCTCCCTCCCCCTTCCGTTTATCTTCCGATATCTGTGCGCGGTTTCACGGCTCCCCGCTTGGTACCTCAATACTCAGCACTGGAGATGTTCATTTGTAGAGATCCAGATGTATCTTCCTGCATCTCAGGCTGATTCCGTGGTTATTTAGGCTGGTCTGGTACCTATCCCGCTCGACTCAGGGGACCGGCTGAAAAAGGGGTCCCCTACTCCTCCGCCATCTTAACTCCCCCCTGCTGGGGCACGAGGTGCAGAAACAGTACCGATCACGGACCACTTTATATACCATATTTATGTTTAGTATCTATATACAATGAATTATGTGTATATGTAACAGATACTAATTATTTCTGAATATGACCTTAAGGAAACCAAATGAAAATTAAACATTCAGTGTCAAATCAAAATTAAGATTATGTTGTTATTAGATTCTTGATACATACTACTGTAATCTATTGTCCTGTTTTTGCAGGGGAGAGGACGTGTTGATCTACCCATAATGCCCATAAGTGAGCACGAGTTCTGACTGACATCGGGGGTGTCCTGTCATGATTCATTGACAGAAACACAGGATCCCTTTGAGGAGAGTCCTACCAAAATTGTATCACATTAATCGAATCATGAGGAAACACCAGAAAATGCAAATAAAGTGACTTTTTACAGAATGGCCTGTGATTTTTCAGAAAAGCTATGAAAGCCAGGGGAGCCTGGTTGTCTCAGTTGGTTGAGTGCCTGACTCTTGATTTTGGCTCATGATCTCAGGGTCCTGGGCTTGAACCTCTCATTGGGTTCCATGCTCAGTGGGGAGTCAACTTGAGGATTTCTCTCCCTCTCCTTCTCTTTCTGTGCACATGGGCTTGGTCTCTCTCTCTTCTTCAAATAAATAAGAGAATCTTAAAAAAAAAAAAAAAAGACATGAAAGCCAAAGACTCATGACCTGTTCTAGAGTAGAGACTAGAGAGAATCACAATTAAATGTAATCCTGCTTTGAATTGGATCCTGAATCATTGAGATTTTTTCTCTTTATAAAATAGTTAATGGAACAGTTACAAAATTAGAGTAGCTATAGCTTAGTGATTAATATTGTGTCAATATTGTTTTTCTAATTTTAAAAATTGAATTAAAGTTATAGAAAAGAATTCTTGCTTTTGAAAAATACATGTGAAATTATTTAGAGATAAGGGATCGATTCTGCAACTTACTCTCAGATACAGATAAAAGCACACATACATATACACATGGAGAGAAGAAAGAAAGAATTATAAAGCAGATAAGGTAAAATGTGAATTTGAGGGGAATCTCAGCAAATTATATGGAGAGTCTTTGTATTATTTTTGCAACTTTTCAGTAAATGTGAAATTTTTCAAAATAATGTTTTTGAAAAGATTATAAATTCTTGTTCATTTTTCTTTTGCTCAAGTTTGAATTTTCTGAAGCCAAGAAATGCGAAATAACATAAATTTAAAAAGGGAGAGAACTGCGTAAATGCTACCTAGGATCATAAATTACAAAAATGTACCTCCCAAAAAATGAATGTTCAGTGGCTCACATTTAGTCTTTAAATACCACCTTATAAGATTTGTTAATATTAATGAATATGTAGGAATGGATGGTAAATTGCAATGAGACTATTTCAAGTTTGATAAATTCTGCAAATTGCCACGTACCTGCTAGCTACCCCATAGTCTTGAATGAACATAAGGGTATCACTCTAAGACTTTTTTTTTTCTATCACTGTAAGATTTTATTGATCATATTTTTTTGCCCTCAGGAAAAAAGCCATACTGAAATATTTAGTATCTTTTTGTTTACGATTCTTTTTGTAGATAGGAGTAATTCCTTCTTTGAACTTCTTATTCAAACTAGTTACCCTTATAAGTGAATAATAATAATAATGTAAGTGGTATATATAGTAACAAAGTTGGAGGGGGTGGGGTTCCTTAGTAGCTCTATCTCAGTGCCACTCAAACTCTAGGCCAGTGTATTATCCCTAGAAAAATCACTTCCCCTCCACTTCAATTCTGAATCATCCTTTCTTTGTACTCCACAATTGTTCATACTTCTAGTATAGGCCATCTCATCTCAGTATGAATAATCAGTCTCTTTTCTGGATTGTAATGTCTTAAAGGACATTTCATCTTTTGCTTTGAATTCCAGCAGTTAGCCTGTCACGTAGTAGACACTCATTAGAGATGCAGTGAGCCACTGAGAAACAGGGGGACTTTGGTGGTAGGCACGCTGTGTGTACTTAAGCAAATTATTTAACCTCTTTTGAGATTCAGTTTTCTTAGGTGTCAAGTGGAAAGAACAATTTCTACCTCACAGAGTAATATTAAAGGTAAATCCAGTTAATGAATTTAAAAACTAGCTTATTCTCAGTGTCAATGAATGTTAAAGAAAAAACTTTGTAGAAATAAAACTGAATTCCATGAATCTTAAGAAGTTAATACAGTACCTAAAATAGAAAAAACAATATGGACAAATACAATGAAAACCAAACTATGAACATAAGTAATCTCTCTCTCTCCATAAGTAATCTGTACTTTTTATTTTAAAGATTTTATTTATTTATTTATTTATTTATTTATTTATTTATTTGAGAGAGAGCGAGTGTGCGTGAGCACAAGCTGGGCGGGGGGCAGGGGTGGAGCAGAGGGAGAGAGCGAATCTCAAGCAGAACATGGAGCCTGACATGGGGCTTAATCTCAGGACCCTGAGATAATGACATGAAGCAAAATCAAGAGTCAGATGCTAACCAACTGAGACACCCAGACACCCCACGTAATCTGTATTTTTTACTATGGAATGATTATGCTAAATTATTTCCACATTCCTTTCAGAGGGATAACAATTAATGTCGTGCAGAAAGTAGCAGGGCATCAAGAGGGGGAGAGCTATTGTTTTAGAATTCTTACTCCAAAAAGATGTTCAGTTCCTACACATTTCCCTAGTGCTATGCCAGTTACCAGGAAAGTATTTATTGAGTGGATTATTATTATCCAGTTGTGAATACATGAGTAAAAAGCCATTCTCTCTTTCTTCCCACTGTAACTCCCTCAATTGCTACGTGGGCATAAACTGCTGCCTACAGTAAAGACTGCCTTTCCCAGCTCAAGGGGATATCATAAGACTTCACAGGGAAAGTCCCCTAAAACATGAACTCACAAATATATATTTTTAAATTGCAAAACATATGAAGAAACAAGACAACAGGGGCAAAGGCAGAAGTCATGAACAGTTGAACCAAATCATAAAGGTATCATGTATTATAATTATTGTATATTTATTAAATGTTGTATACTCAAACAGAATTTTGGAAAATATAAAAACGAATAATTACTAAAAAATAATAAAGCATATTTGAAAAAGGACTGAAGAGAACTTCTAAAAATTGAAAATATAACGGTCAAAACAAATAATTAAAATGTGATACCTATTTCACACGGAAGTAGTGGGAGCTATGGAAGCTTCAATAGCAAGGCAATAATGCACAGCAGTCTCCCCTTATCCATGTGGGATACATTCCAAGACCCTTAGTGGATGGCTGAAAACACTGCTAGTACCAAACCCCACATACTATGTTTTTCCTATATGTGCGTACCTATGCTAAGGTTTAATGTATACACTAGGCACAGTACGACATTAACAATAAGAGTTACTAATGAAATAGAACAATTATAACAATAGATGTAATAAATGTTATGTGAATGTGGTCTTTTTCTGAAAATCTCCTACTGTCTCTATTCACCCTTCTTGTGATGATGTGAGATGATAAAATGCCTACGTGGTGAGACAAAGTGCGGCGATGATGAAGATGCTGTGATCTAGTGTTGAAGTTGCTATTGACTTTTGCTGATAAATCAGGAGGATCATCTACTTCTGGACCATGGTTGACCTCAGATAACTGAAGCCTGAAGAAGCACAGCCTGAGACAAGGTGGGTTACTGAGTGTGTTAGTTCATTGTCTTTTCTATTTATAGTAACACAACATTGGAAACAAGATAAAGTTAAAAGATTAAATTAGTGCAACATATGAATAGAATATTTTGTTAGAATTAACATGTTTTCAAATGCAGTTTGTGACATTAAAATACAATGTGTCCATTGGCCTCATGCATTTGACACCCAGAGTAGATTATTTATTAGCACTGCCTCATCGAACAAAATTATTTTCGGTAATACTCATGCAATAATCAGTAAAAATAATTCATTTTTCAATTTTATTTTAAAACAAAAAAATTTTAAACAATAAATGTCAAATTTAAAGACATTACTCAAGGGGCGCTTGGGTGGCTCAATCGGTTGAGCGTCTGCCTTCCGTGTAGGTCATGATCCTGGAATCCTGGGATTCAGCCCCGCCTCAGGCTCCCTGCTCAGTGGGAAGCCTGCTTCTCCCTCCCCCTCTGCACCTCTCCACCTCTGCCTCTCTTCCATTCTACCCTTCCCTGCCCACTCGTTCTCACCCTCAAATAAATAAATAAAATCTTTAAAAAAAATACATTACTCAAATTGAATAAAATGTTTCATGTGTTTATTCAAATGTGCACCAAGCAAAATATTTTATTTCCTATCTCACCCTGTTCCACTGTTTTAACTTTAATTTTATTAAATTTGATTAATTACATTAAGTATAATTTAATTTTAAATATATACCCCAAAAATCTCCAAATGCACAGATGGAATGATAGAATTGAAGTAAATCAAGTTTTGTTTCTTCACCTTTGTAATCATGATGCTATCATCTTTAAATTTCAACAACTAGGGTTTCTCAACCAGAGTTCCATGAAACCTGCTTTCAGCAAGAAGTCACTAGGGTCTCTGTGAAAGAATATGATTAAGCAAAAACAGGGTTGTTGTTTTCTTTTCTTAACTTTACATGACGGACAGTAGATGGCCCCTTTACCAATTGTATTGGGGACATTTAGGCCCAGTTGACAGTGTACAGAAGAACTATATTCCTTTGGCTGAGTCCAGGCTCAGTGACATGAGAAAGGCTATTGATAATTGGTGAGTATTTTATTGCTCAGAGGGGCCAACAGCTGAGTCTTTCATTCTATCCCCTCTTCAATTAGTTCCCCCAAGTTCCCCTTACATACAGCTGACTTGCTTGAAATAAAGAACATGCTTTACTCCAATGATTTAAAATCACAGGGAAATTTTATTTTTGTAAAGATTTTATTTTTTTATTTGAGAGAGAGAGGGAGAGGGATCACATGAGCAGGGGAAGAGGGAGAAGCCAACTCCTAGCTAAGCTGGGAGCCTGACGTGGGGCACGATCCCAGGACCCTGGGATCATGACCTGAGCCAAAGGCAGATGCTTCACAAGTGAGACAACCAGGTGCCCCAATCACAGGCAGATTTTACTCATAAAGAAGGAATTTTTACATATTGTGACCCAGCCACTCCTGCCACTCTGCTGTTGTAAATGCTACGAAACATGGCTTATGTAGATTAGAAGTAAATTGTACTGTGAAGTTCTCATGTTTTTAATCTTCTCATTTATTATGTCCTGTTTTATATTTTATTAGTTTTACATTTTACAAACATGTCTGATAATTTAATGCGTGTGTGTGTGTTTAAGTCGACATATGACCTAGAAGAGAAGGATTCTAAGATCTAGAACTACGAATAATTTTTATAGTGTTAGTGATAAAGAATTACAATCCTCAAATCCCTTCACTACACTAGGGCAACAGAGGACACAAAATAAATCCTTTGTTATGATGAAAACTGCTCACCACTGGGTCCTTCACAGGCTGCTGATCCAAGTTGCCCCATCTTATTGTATGTGGCAAACAAGTTAGATATGTTACAATGTCTCCAGCTAGGTTGTAAAGCAGTTTAATGAAACATCACAGCATCTGAGAAGTGAAGGTACTGATTACTTTAAACAGGTACTGGAATTTCAAACTGTAACTTTTTTTTTTATAGTCAGTGAAAAGCTTCAAGAAGCAAGTCATTCAGAAGTTATCGCTCAGAAAAGCAAAATCACATAGTTGGTGAGAATCTATTAATGCCAGCATATAAAATTACAGGAATAGTGCTAGGTCAAGATGTAGTATGAAAAATTGAAAAGATTCCACCCTCATAAAGTGTAATAAGTTGATATATTGATAATATGTCACACGATGCTGAAGAGGCTTTGTGTAGTAAACTGATAAACAATTTCTTCTATGTACAAGTTGATGAGTCAACAAATTTTACCAATAATTGTCACATGGCAGCCTTTTAAAGATTTGTAAATGATAGGGAACTTTAAGAAAACTTTTCTGTTGCAAAGAGCTACTTAAAACAAGGAAAGGTCAAGAGAGATTTCATGTTTTGTCTTCATATCTGGAAACAAAGGCTCTGTCTTAGAGAGACATGGTATCTTACCTGAAGTTTTCCCATGGTTAGACCTACTTGGAGACCAACTTATAGATGGTCAAAACTGACTTTTAAAAATACAAATTCTCCATAAAATGCTGGGAGATAAATGAATACCTTTTATAAGAAAGACATTCAGCAAAATACTTGTAAGAAAAAGTCAATTTAGACATAGTGCCTGGCTTCACAGAGCTGAGAAACTGATCTAGGAAGCAGCACACACATACACATAAGTGTTTTTCTAGATGGTGGTATAATTACTTGGGAAAAAACAATAAGCCCTATAATTTCTGTGATGATCAATGCTGACAAAGACAGTCAGCAAAGTGAGATAAAAGTTGATTTTGGTCTCTAAGAACATATATTAATTAGGTCAAGGAGAGTGTATAGAATTTCCTGACATAGGAAATTATATAGGCAAGTGTAGAGATGTGTATGTCATTGACACATTGGACACCAAATGAGTAAATATTTTACAATTTCACTCAATGGTCAATGAATGTATATTGAGCTCTTACTATGCTCCCCATATTGCAGTAGGGATTGTTGGATCCAAGAGAACAGAACAGATGTAACAGGTTTGTGGAAGCAAGTATTGGCTGGTCAGAAGGGAAGTAGCTAGGATTCAAATTCTATTCTTCACCAACACAAGCTCATTAGAATACCATTATGGGGGGGGGGGAAGATATTGGATAATTGACTCACAATTCCAAAATGTTAGCTTTCCTTGGAAAAAAGGGACAACTGAATAGCCTTCATAATAAAAATATTCTTTTCCTAGACTTATAAATTATGAAGAGTGTTGATATAATTGGAGTTTATACTAATAGTATTAGCAAAATGTCAGGAATGCTGAAAGTATTCAGGATACACTTTCCATTCCACTTCCTGAACATGTGTTCTAGACATTAGCCAATATGTGTGCACATTAAAGTAAACATAGCTGAATCTTTTGTTTGCATTTTTCTCCAAAGTCCAGACATTATTATTTGAGTCAGGCACACAGTCAAGAATACTAATGAAAGATTCATCGACTGCTTTCTCTACTCAGGACTAATGACCATGGCAGATGGAATTCATAATCTCTGACTATTCATATCACTTCTTGAATTTAGTTTTAAAAGGGGAATAGAATGTTTTGCCTATACCGTGGGTTAGTTTATATAGAACAAGTTCAGGTATGTTTTGATTGTTCAGTTATCTCCAGGGTTATTTATAACAATTTTTTAAATCATTATTTCCTTAATAATCATGTCATACAAAGTAATGTATTTTATATTTATTTAAAAATAAAGTATTTAGGGGGTGTCTGGGTGACTCAGTTGGTTAAGCATCTGACTTTGGCTCAGGTCATGATCTCAGGGTTCTGGGATCGAGCCCCACATAGGGCTCCCTGCTCAGCAGGGAGTTTGTTTGTCTCTCTCCCTCTCTCTCTAACCCTCCCCCAGCTCCTACTGTCTCTGTCTCTCACTCAAATAAATAAATAAAAATTTTTAATAAATAAAATAATAAAATGTTAAGGTGTCCCTTGTGAAGTAGGAATGTGTGGAATAATGGACAACAATTGAAAATGCCAAATTTGTTTTTCTTTCTTTTTTTCCAATTTTTTCATTACCTAGAAAGATAATTCATGTTGTAGCAAGTGCACAAAAGTAGGCACATATACTCATTTAAATATAAGTTGAAACTTTCTGAATGCAAAAATATCTAATTATTACTATTTTGTGCTGTATAAATATAATCCATCATTACTAAATTATAATAAAATCGACTATATTCTTATACATACATTCAAAGTTTTCAATTAAAATCACAATAAAAAACATAACTTTGTATAGTGAAAAATAGACTCCTAATTTACAGTTTGAGGAGTATCATATTTCAAGGGTTACACAGTTATTCTTTCTCTCTACATCATAGTGTGGGACCTGAACTGTGCCTCAACTGTGACCCAGCCTCCCAGCCACAGTTGTTCATTTCAGGGGTAGACACTGATCCAAATTGTACTAATAAGCTCCTTTACTGAGAAATTTAGATCAGCAAATTAGAGAGGAAACCATTTTCTCCTCAGTGCTAGATGTGCTATTAAGTTTTACTAGGAGGTTGTCAGAAGCTATTTTTCTTGCCATATTGAGAAAGTTAAACTGGAGGAACAAACAAGAAAGTATGAGAATGAACAGAATAAAGCAGAGACAACAGGACAGAGGAGCTAACTGGCCAGCACAAGAGCCGCTCTTCCCATTTCTAGCCCAGCTTCACCCTTGCTCTTGGATCTATAGAGATATTACAGACATTTTCTCACTTAACCCTCACCACTCTAGGAGGTAGCTTTTAAAATACCAATTTAGGGGCACCTGGGTGGCTCAGATGGTTAAGTGTCTGCCTTTGGTTCAGGTCATGATCTCAGGTCCTGGGATGGAGCCCAGTGTCAGGTTCCCTGCTGAGTGGGTTGTCTGCTTCTCCCTCTCCCTCCACTCCCCCACCCCTTCTCATGCTGTCTCTCTCCAATAGATAAACAAAATCTCTAAAAATAAAATAAAATACCAATGTAGAGCAGAATGATGTCAGGAGATGGCAGAATAGGAAAACCTAGACTCTTCTTCCCCCACAGAGACACAGATTTAACAACAAATTGGAAAACAAAACAAAAACAAAAACAACCTCTATAAGGAATCCAGAACCACTTAAAAGATTCCTGAATCCCAGGCGAACATGAAGCCAACCACACTGAAGCCAGCAGGGAATTTGTGTCAGAGGCCCCCCCTTAACCCCCTTCTTCTTCACTGCTCAGAACATTTGGGAATAAAAAGGAAGAACTCAGTCTTGCACCTTCTGTGT
>NW_024424452.1:62374893-62399766 GCF_017311325.1 Ursus maritimus
AAACCTAGTTCTATCCCACTGTGTCTTTCTTTCCTGTGAGTCTCCTTCACTACTCACACAGAACACTTCACTTCTAGTACTTCTGCTCACCAAGTGTGGAAGTTTTTTTCCCACATAAAGCAACTCTCTGTGACACCAATGGGGTGACCTACAATTTAACTCAATTCTGACACTATCTACCCAGAGATAGCATCAGATCCCACAAGTGAAGGGCTCAGTGCCATAAGACTGTCCCTATCCCATTTCTGATGCCCCCACAAGTAGTTGGTCCCCACATTACCCACAACTTCTATCTGACTTGGCTCCAAATTGGAGGTTCCCACAACCCCCTCCTTGGGTTTGATGAATTTGCTATAGTAGCTCACAGAACTCAAGGAAACATTTACTTATGTTTATCAGTTTATTAAAAGATATGATAAAGGATACAGTTAAGAGATACAGAGGGTAAGGTCTGGGAGGGTCCTGAGTACATGAGCTTCTGTTCCATGAAGTTGGGTGCATCACCCTCGCAGTGTAGATGTGTTTGCCAATCTGGGAGCTCTCTGATTCCCCTACTATTGGTCTTTCATAAGACCAATATATATTTTTCTATTATCTCACAGGGAGCAGATCCCCAACTCTCATATTATCCCTAAGAAGAGAAAGGACTTATCTATCCAACTGACAGACTCTAGAAGGACTGATGTCTTTCTTGCCTGTATCCAAGCACTGACAGATTGGAGATATTTGAGAATGAAGACATAAACCATGCACCAGAATTTGCACCACCAGTTAAAAATCCTAAAGATTCTAGGGGGAAAAAGAACTATTAAAACTAATAATTAAATTTTGCAGGATGCAAACCAACTCTCAAAATCAGTTGTATTTCTATATACTAACAATGACCAATTCCAAAAGGAAACTTGGAAAACTTCCCATTTACTAAAAGCATCAAAAAGGATAAAATACTTGGGAATAAACCTTAACCAAGGAGAGGAAAATTTATACACTAAAAACTATAAAACACTGTTAAAAGAAATCAAAGAAGATACAAGTAAATAAAAATACAGCCACATGAACAATGCTGTTAAAATGTTCATACTACATGAAGGTAAAAAAGTATAAACAACATGAGTCATTATTATAACCAACCTACTAATTCTTAAACTATAAAAAGGGTGGCATATTTTATACAATGTTCTGTACCTCCCTTTTAATGCATTAATTAACATGTAGATCATTTTCCATGGATTCATAAAGATCTTTTTAATTATATTTTGTCACTGTCTAATAGCCTATGGCGTATCATAATTCATTTTATTCTTTACCATTTTTTTAAGAAACAGTGTTGTCTAGGGCACTTGGATGGCTCAGTCAGTTAAATGTCCAACTCTTGATTTCAGCTCAGGTCATGATTTCAGGGTTGTGAGATCGAGTCCCACATCAGGCTCTGTGCTCAGTGGGGAGTCTGCTTGAGATTCTCTCTCTCCTTCTCTGCCCCCCCTTCTAAAATAAATAAATAAATAAATCCTAAAAAAAAAAACCAATGCTGTCTATAGTCTTATATATTAGTGAATTTGTCATTTTACACCTGAAATACTATACCTATAGAATAAATTTCTGGAAGTTGAATAACTTAGTAAAAAGAGTATGTGCATTTGTAATTTTTATAGGTATTGCAAAATTTTATTGGAAATGTTGCACCAATTTATACACCTAGCAAAAATGTATTAATGTATTGGTTACCCACACGCTTGGTCTACAACATTTAATCTAACTTTCCAAACTTGGCCAGTATGATAAGTAAAAAGTAATATTTTCATGTGGCTTAAATAAATAAATGTGACTGAAAACCTCTTCATGTGGTTAATAGCTAGCTATCTGTACTTTGATTCATAGCCTTGGATGATTCCTTATTTGTTACAGTATGTCAGTGATTTAACTTGAATTTTTATAGATGAAAATGTGCGCTCTTCTCAGCTCTGAAAATTCCTATGAAGGTGTTGGCCCTGATTCTTAAGGATGTGTTTGATTTAGCCTAATTTATACACTTGATTTACTCATTCTTCATCTTTTTGGCATTATTTATTAGTATTTATCAGTCTTCTTATTAGCCCCTGGACACTAGAGATGTACATTTGAATGAGACATTTACCCATAAAGGAATCATAGTTTTGTGGGAAGACAATTAAAACAGAATGATAAATCAGATAATAGTCCTGCATAATAGTACATAGGAGCATGTGGGGAATTGCCTAATCCAGAACCAGGGATACAAGAAGTGTTACTGAGGGTGAAACCTGAGAGTAAAACAAAACTTAAGGGGTCCCTGGGTGGCTGTCGTTAAGCGTCTGCCTTCGGTTCAGGGCGTGATCTCAGGACCCTGGGATGGAGCCCCACATCAGACTCCCTGCTGGGAGCCTGCTTCTTCCTCTCCCACTCCCCCTGCTTGTGTTCCCTCTCTCGCTGGCTGTCTCTCTCTCTGTCAAATAAATAAATAAATAAATAAATAAATAAATAAATAAATAAAATCTTTAAAAAAAAAAAGCTGGAAAAAATGGAGAGAAGACCTTCATTAAAGTGGAGGGAACATTTGTTATGGCCTGAAGTCAAAAACATACATACCTTTAATTTAAGAAATGTAAATCAAAAATATTCTTTTTAACTTCAGGAGCTTAAGTAATCTTGGAACTAGAGTTCCACATCAAACATGAAGGTAGGTTTTGTGAGATATGAGGCTGGAGAGGGAAATGAATGTTGAGGAGGCTGGAGTTTACAGTGAAGATCCCCTAAAAGATTGCATGCATCTAAGTGTCAGGAAGAAGTGAGCATTTTAGGAAGAAGACATTGATTCGGTGAAAGACTAGAGAATGAATTGGAGCAGTAATAATGGCGGCAGTAACAATGCAGGCAGGAAACCATGCAAGACTGAATGTGAGGAGTCAACAAAAGGTCAGTGGATGACCAAGAAAACCAGGCAGCATTTATCTGCAACGCCTGATGCTAAATGCCAGGAATTACCTGGACGTGGCTTTTAGAAATAGGGAGAATGTCCCAACCAGAAGGCACGTGGGATACATAGTTAGACATAACAGTACATAGGAGCACACCGGAAGCTACGTGATCTAGAACTGGGGATACAGGGCAGTATCTAAACTGCAGTGCTGGACCCTGAACACCTTCAATTTAGAGATTTGCAGTGAAGTGGCATCTTTGGGGATGGAACTAATTTTTTTTAAGGTGAACGATTATAGTGAACATTCTGCAGACTGATTAAGTATACATTCTGCGTATCATTCAGTGAACTTTGCAGAGGTCACAGTCAAAAGTCTGTAGAAAGTCAAGCAAAATGAGAAGTTTTATCTTGAGGAAAGGATCACAAAGGGTGAAACCTTTGGATGAAAATGAAGGAAAAAGATAGGTGACCTGAAGGGGTAACATAATGGGCCAACAGCAAAAATGGCAAGAAGGTGAATAATGCAAGGTCGATTAGCCTCGAGTGTTCAGATAAAATTCAACATAAAATTGCTAATGGAGGTGTAAGCTGAGGCCTCAAGTAGAGGTTAGAAGCTTGGCAGAGCTAGCAACAGATCTGAGCTTGATTTTGTATGTTTATTTCCAAGTAGTACTTGGGTACTAATGCAGACCACCTTCAGCTAGAAACTTCTGTTTCATTGGTAATTTCTTTTTCTATCATTATTAATAAAATAGTTAGACCACCTCAGATAACAGTTGGACTTCAAGAAAAATTTTATTTTCTATATATGCAATAATAGAACTGCATTTTCCCACCTGCTATTGAACTAATATGCTATGAAATTTCTGAGTTTTCTGCATAACACCTGTATTGGCATTGAGTCAGGAGGGAGAAATTACACTGGTTATTGTAACAGAAAGAAACTGAAATGTTTAACAATATACTAACTTGCTGTAAAGTTATTAACTTGACCAAAAGAGAAGTTAGCAGAGAAGAAGCAATTGAAGGAAGCAGTTACAACCCTACACCTGCACAGGAAAATGTAGGAGACTAGTTATTCAAGTTGGAGGCTGGGGAAGAGGCCCTGGGGAGTGGAGGTGCAGACCTTGGAGAAGGGCACACAGCTTGGCTGGGGCTGGTGTCTGGCTTTGCAGAGGCACCCAGGGGACTCAGACCCACACCTCTGAGTGGAGGTGTCAGGAGGCTGCATCAGACTGTTCCTGCTTGTGATAGAAAAACTGTAAGCTAGATTCAGAGAAGGCGCTGCTGCTGCTGCTGCTGCTGCTGCTGCTGCTGCTGTGAGATAGAGTTCCTTGGATGGTTCCCAAAGCAACAGGAAGCCGACAAGAAATGATGTAGAAGGAATGAGTCCCCAACCTCCCAGTCTCCCTCTAGTAGCTTCTGTTGGTGGAGTGTAACAGGGAGACAGTGGGCAAAGCAGAAATGTGGTTTGCAGACTTGCAGTCCCAAGATCACAAAGCTGAGTGTAAAGGATGGAGTTAGATCTGAGACAAAAGCTTAATAACCAGCACCAGGACATTATTTACAGCGTGTAAATATGCCTGAATATTTGACCGGAAAAACTCCTTACATATAGTTATCTGGCTGTGCATGTGTGTATGTGTGCATGGGTGGTGTGTTACATATGTATAGTGCCCATCTGAACACATAATATATATACATAGAATAAAATATATTTACTATAAAGATTGCTCCTATGGTGTAATTAAAAAGCCTTTGTCCTTTAACCATCTCTGATATCAACTTTTTAAAAAAATGTTGTACTATGGATTTATTTTAATTTTGTTTTTTCTAGCACTGTTTCTTTACCTTTAGTAATCTAATTCAATATTTGAATAAATTGTCTGCTGTCTAACAGCAGCTAGTAACATTACCCATGGCAGCAATAAAACCTTCTTGGCCTCAGTAAATGAAAAACGCGTTAATATCTGGCTTGCCACTCTCTCTGAGCACCCTGCTTCATTATGAGAGAAGGAATCAGCAAATCTGCCATCTGTCAGCATTTCCCCAATATGGACTCTTCTTTCTCCTGCTACTTCACCTGTGAGCTGAATCCTCACGAACACAGCTTTCCAGGATGGTGGTGGTATTACTTGGCTCCTCTGGCACCAGTGTTTGGAAATCCATTGGTCTTGCTATCTTAAATCATGCAAATAATTTTTTTAATCTTTTGTGTACTTTTTATCAAGCTTACATGGACATCCTTTTTTGTTTAAATTATATTTTCATTCACTAAAATAGAAATAAAATACAAATATTTGTGTGCATATAATAAAGCCATCAGTACAGCTGCAGAAGGAAAATGAATATACATTTAAGTAATTTGAACACTGTTCTTTCACAGAAGCCTATGCTTTTATAGGCAAAAAGGAATCCAAATTCTCATGACAATTTGCTCAAGGAAAGGAAAAAAAACAACAAAAGCTTTAAAGAAATAAATCATTAGAAAGATAACGATATCTTTTAAAAAATAAATTTCTATTTTTATGAACTAAATTACTCCTACAGCATAAGTTGCTCATTAAGTCTTCCTATGAAAAAACTGACCAACAGAAAAGGATAAAATTAAAAGATGCATATTTCATTGTTTCACCAAAGTCATTAGCAAATATTTGTCCTAACAACATTTCAGAACACAAATATGTATTAGTACACATCATTTTAATTTTTTAATGCTGGTGGTGTTACAAGATTGAAGGCTCATATTCACATAACCCAAATGGTTTATTATTCTTTACTGAGGTCATGAGGCTGTGTAGCTGCATAAAAAATCCAAAGTCGTGAGTTGAGTTTAGTTTTGTGACAGGTGGGTAGTGCATTCAAAGTACTAGAAGCACAATGATAACATTGAATGATAATGTTTTAGAAAATAAGTTTATTGTGTTATTTAAACTAAAAGATTATAATTTGATTTTGTTCAGTTGGAAAAGAAAACCTGGCTGTGAGTGGGGAGAGAAACTTGTCTGTCTAAATGGAACCTCACAGTCTAATAACTGTTTTTAGAATGTGAGTTCCTGAGTACTATTTAAGAAATATGAGATGTGCTAATGCTACAATGAAGAAAATCAATTTAAATTAGAAAAACTGGACCTTTTCAACTGGTGAGTCTCAATTATATTACAAAGAGCCAATATAAATTGATCCTATTTTTCTCCCAAAGAATTGAGGCATACAGTAGCATTATTGATTGACAGATCTATCCTTTTATTTTTTTCAATATTACAGTGAGGATTTTAAAAGGACTCTAACCTTATATGTTGTGGTAGTCAGCCTTCAAAATGACCCCCATTGACTTTGATCTCTTGGCATTCATTCATTCTGGAATCCCCTCCCATATTGAATACATCTGTCCTATGTAAGTAATTGGATATTGCAGAAATGATGAGTGTCACTTTTAAGGATAGGTCATAAAAGACATTGTGTTTCTGATTCTGCACTCCCTTAAACCACTGCTCTGGGGAACAGGTTGCTATGTCATGAGGATACTCAAGAAGACTTATGGAGGGGCCCTAGTGATGAGGAACTGAGACCTCCCATCCATAGCTGGGAAGAAACTCAGGCCTCCTACAAACAGCCATGTGAGTGGGCCATCTTAGAAGTGGTACCCACAGTCCCAATCAAGTATTGTTAACTGTAGCTGTGGCCAACGTCTTGACTGTCACCTCATGAGACACTCTGAACCACCCACTTAAACTGCTCTTAGAATCCTAATTCTAATCTACAAAAACAATGGAAGGTAATAAGTGGTTTCTGTTGTTTTAGGTCATTATGTTTTAATTTGTTGAGCATCTGTAGGTAACCAATACAAATGTGTTTACTTTTAACCTTGAATCCAATGTTAGAGTAACTTTTTAGGCATCAATTGGTAAATTATATATATATATATATATATTTATATTTATATATTCAATATTAACCTTGAATCTTAGGATTTCATGTGGGAAGAAACTCAGAATTCTACTTAAAATTACTCCAAATCTGTCACAAAAATTTCTTATGTCTTTGAAGACTAGATCAGAGGTTATTATAAAGCTGTTCAGTGATTGCTCATTTAAAAATGGGGCTGAACTTGGGAAACTTTCTTTCTAACCAAAGAGCCTGTGCGTGCAGAGTACCAAAGGTGAAAGGGGGTAGCTGCATAGATGTAATGATTAGGGTAATCACAGGTAATCACCAAAGATATCAGATGTAGCAGCAAGATTACACTGAGTCCAGTAAGTCAATGTGAATAAAACTAGTTGCAGTCATGTTCTTGAACACATTTAAGAATGAGAATTTCCTTGAGAGGGAAGCTGGTAAAATGTCATACGCACTGGATGTGATTAGTCATTTGAGAAACCAAACCTAAAGAATGACTCTATACCAATGACCAAAGAGTTTGGGGAGATACACAACTTAAATCAAGATGACTTGAGGATTACCTCAAAGAAAAGAACAACTGTAATGTGATTGTACAATGCACAGAAACCTGACTGTTTAATTTGTCCTAGTTTGTAGTAAAAATAATACATTCAATGCAATTTCAGTAAAAAATACCCTAAGACTTTTTAGAGAATTTGATGGGTTGACACAAAATTTCATAGAAAAAATAAGAAGCTAAAAATAGCCCATAAAATGATTAAGAGTGAATGTGGGGAGAAACTCATCTCACCAAATATTATTTTAAATTTGGTGGGAATAGATAGGACAATGGATAGTTGATTTTTAAAAGACAACATATAAATTCATCTATAACAGAAGGGTGTTACAAATGAGGGAGGAAAAGATGGAGGTGTCTATATATATATATATATATATATATATGTATGTATGCATATGCACACATTTATCTACTTATTTAAATGCACAATTAAATGTGTACGTGTATATATAGTATATATAATTTATATATATTATTTCTATATTTACATATATGTATATAAATGTTCTATATGTTCTAAATGTTCTATATTTCTATATTTACATATGTATGTATGTTCTATATGTAAATATAGAAATAATATATAAATTATAACTATCCATGTGGAGAAAGCTAAATGATAACCCTACTTCAAATCAAATACAAAAACAAAGTGAAGGTGGTAAAGATCAAATGTGAAAAACCAAACTGTAAGAGTAAGCATGGAGACTATCTTTGAGACATTAAAATCAAACAAAACTTCTTAAATGTGATCTGACCAAAAACCCCGCCCACGGTGCAGTGACCCACAATCAGGTTACCCCCCAGGGCATCGCACAGACAAGCAGACTAAAACATACCCCCAAGTCTTTCTGTGAAAAAGACCCATTGACTTGTTCTGGAGTTTGAGGAACAGATTTCAGATTTACCACACATCTAGAGGCTACTGAGGTGCTCTCAGGGAACACAGGCCGCGGAGGTCATCTCTGTGTTCTCCCTCGGCCTCATTACAGCTTACCAGTACGTCCCAGAAAAGAGCTTATATACTCATATGAAGCCCCAGTTTTTGCAACTGTGACCCAGGGACACGTCTAGATCACCTGGTCTGTTGGCCAGCATAACTTTGCAAGAAATAATGAGAGTGGCCATATGTTCAATACAAAGGTAATCCTGCAACTCTTCGAGGCAAATCAATTGCATCAAACCACTCAGAGACATTTGTCTTAACTTCTTCAATTCATTGGCAGACTTATTCAAGAATTTGCAAATTTGAGGCTTCAGAGGGGAGAGGGGTGGGAGAATGGGATAGGCCGGTGATGGGTAGTAAGGAGGGCACGTATTGCATGGTGCACTGGGTGTTATACGCAACTAATGATTCATCGAACTTTACATCAAAAACCAGGGATGTACTGTATGGTGACTAACATAATATAATAAAAAAACATTTAAAAAAAGAATTTGCAACTTTGAATTCAAAACAGACTAAAACACATCCTGAAGACTTTATAGTAAAACAAATCAGAAACCTTGAACCCTTTCCCTCAACAATACATCTAGCCAGTTGCTATCCTAAATATCATCCTTATTTAGCATCTCGCAAATGAGCCAGATGCTATGGTGGGTTTGGGGAAAGTTGAAACAAGAAGCTTAGCCATCATTAACTTATGTTTATGCTATCGCAACAGTGGTCCTTCTACCACCTTCATCCTATTCTTTAAAGTTATTTTTGTTCTGAGAACACAGATTTAATAACACCATAATCTTCATAATCACATCATAAAACGTTCGTTGGCCTTACTGTGTCTCAAAGATGAAGTCCAAACTCTTCAGCACAGGCTAAAAGGCCTTTAGGTCTGGACTTGACCTGGCATCCAGACTTGGTTTCCAGCTATCTTTCCCAATCTTGCTTATGTTCTAGCACAATGGTTCTCAACTCCGGCTACCGACTGGGCTCACCTGGGGAGCAAAAATGCCAGTGACTGTGTCCCGTCCCAGAAAAATTAATTGAGTCACTATGAGCACAGGCAAGTCAACAATATTTACTAAAACTTCTCTGGATGGTTCTAACGTGCAAGTGGCTGAAAAGTGGTTAAAAATTACCGCAACAGCATATTGTTCTTTCTGTTAGCAAGTTAGCCTAATTTTAATGTGTACAGATTCAAAATCAAATAAAAGGGGGGGATAAAAGTAATACATCGGGCTTCTTAATATTTCTCAAACATACGTAGGTTTTTACGTTCCCAGGTGCTTTCAGTCTGCTTGGAGAAATCTTACCCACTTTCTCCACCTGGAGGCCTTCTATTTATACTTCAAAATGTAGCTTTGATGCCACTCCTTAAAAGTATCCTCAGGACAGTTAGTAAATTCTAGTTCTAAACCACAGCACTCTGAATCGATCTGTCTTTAAACATCGTGGAGAGATACTCACTCAGCAGCCTACCTCCTGCATAAGTAAATATCACACACTTAAGGACAAAGAACCAGATATTTTTTATCTGCTTATCTGGCCTGTTCCTCTTGAGAATGTAACCAGTAAGGTAGGAGAAAAATCGGTGTGTGGAGTCCCAGAAGCCAGTGGAAGACAAATTTTGGGGGGGTGGGGATCAATTTTTTAAATGTTGTTGATAATCAGTTTAAAAAGATGAGGACCAGGAAACAGTCAAAAAAACTAAGAGGCAGCCCACGGAATGGGAGAATATATTTGCAAATGACACTACAGATAAAAGACTGGTATCCAAGATCTACAAAGAACTTCTCAAACTCAATACATGAGAAACAAATAAACAAATCAAAAATGGGCAAAAGATATGAACAGACACTTTTCCAATGAAGACATACAAATGGCTAACAGACACATGAAAAAATGTTCAAAATCATTAGCCATCAGGGAAATTCAAATCAAAACCACACTGAGATACCACCTTACGTCAGTAGAATGGCAAAAATAGAGAAGGCAAGAAACAACAATTGTTGGAGAGGATGTGGAGAAAGGGGATCCCTCCTACATTGTTGGTGGGAATGCAAGTTGGTACAGCCACTCTGGAAAACAGTGTGGAGGTCCCTTAAAAAGTTAAAAATTGAGCTACCCTATGACCCAGCCATTGCACTCTTGGGTATTTACCCCAAAGATACAGACGTAGTGAAGAGAAGGGCCATAGGCACCCCAATGTTCATAGCAGCATTGTCCACAATAGCTAAATTGTGGAAGGCGCCGAGATGCCCTTCAACAGATGACTGGATTAAGAAGTTGTGGTCCATATATACAATGGAATATTACTCAGCTATCAAAAAGAACGAGTTCTCAACATTTGCTGCAACATGGACGGCACTGGAGGAGATAATGCTAAGTGAAATAAGTCAAGCAGAGAAAGACAAATATCATTTGATTTCTTTCATCTATGGAACATAAGAAAGGATGATCGGTAGGGGAAGAAAGGGATAAAGAAGGGGGGGTAATCAGAAGGGGGAATGAAACATGAGAGACTATGGACTCTGAGAAACAAACTGAGGGCTTTGGAGGGGAGGGGTTTGGGGGAATGGGATAGACTGGTGATGGGTAGTAAGGAGGGCACGTATTGCATTGTGCACTGGGTGTTATATGCAACTAATGAATCATTGAACTTTATATCAGAAACTGGGGATGTACTGTATGGTGACTAACATAATATAATAAAAAATCATTTAAAAAAGATGAGGACCAATGATTGATAATTTTATGTATAATATGGATGTTATTTTTGAGTTAGAGAAATAATATAGTGTAGGGGCTAAAAAGATGGACTTCAGAAGCATCTGCCTGGGTTTTTATCCCAATGCCACATTTCACCTGCTACTTTGCAGTTTGCTGTGAGGTTTAGATTAGCTACCAAATGGTTTTACAAACTTCTTGGAACAAAGTAAGTGTTATATTACTGTGAGCTATATTACTAAAATATTAGTAATATTTTTACATAGCCATTTCACTAGAGTGTGGAGAATAAAACCCTATTTGGAATAAGTGTAAGAGAGACTTGGAAGGGGTCTGTGTATTCTTTAGAGGAAAATTACTGTAAAAGAAAGCAGAGAAATGAGGGTAGAGCTAGAGGGTAATATTAAACCAAGAGAGAATTTTTATTTTTAAGAGAAGAGAAATAATAAGATGTTTGTATGCTAATGGGAATGTTTCAGTAGGGAGAAAGAAAATTTTTCAGGGCAGGAGAAAGTTAGGATTACTGAAGTGATGTCCTTGAGGAGGTTAAAAAGGGGAGGGAAGAAATCTGTACAAGTGGAAAGATTGGATCTGGAAGTACAGTCTATCTGTGATAAAAGAAGGCAAAGAAGAGATGATGATTCCTGAAACTCTAGGGCCTAGGAATGATAGGTGGATAGCCCTGGCAGAGGAAGATTGTGGAAGTTCTTTTCTATTTTTTTTTGATTTGCACAGTGAGAAGGCAGAATGATCGGCTGATGAGCAAGGAGCTGGTGGAGATTCGGGGAGAGCTAGAGATGTGAGGTAGTTGCCTCAGAGAGAAATGGGATTGGGGCCTGCGTTAGGATTGCCAGGGGGCATTACAAGCCACTTAAGATTTAAGGTTATAGATTTAAAGGGAGATTGTCAGGATATGTGTATGTTTTTCTCCTGCCTTGTTCAGCAGCATAACTACAAGCACTGAGATGTCATAGAGTTGTAATAAAACAGTGTGTTACGGATTTGACAAAAGTGTAGAAGAGAAATAAAGGAGTTGTGTGGATGCAAAAGAGTGGTTATAATAGTGAACCATTGATTTAAGATGGGTTATATAGTCAGTGATTTTAAGAAGGACATGAGGGACTAAAAACGGAGTAGGAACAGTGGATTCTAGGTCCAGGTGGAGTCTAAAGCCAGCTAGACATGTGAGTTTAGGCGGTTGAATTCACATGCTTCTCTCCCTTGCACCACATTCAAATTAAATTAACTGACCATTTATCCTTCAACTCTGCCCTCCTCCAGGAAATCTTCCCAAGCCCCACAGATTAGGTTGAGTGCTTCTCCAGGATGCTCCTAGACCACTCTATGCTTATTAATCATGATCCATGAAAGTAGTTGAATTAGTCAGCAGACTTGTCATGAAAGGCTTGACCAAAGGTTAACTCAAAGGCAAAATCGGTGGTTTTTATGAGGCAAAGTACCTGACAAAGTAAGCATTCCAGAAACATTTTGATAGGCACATGAAAATATGTGTGACAGAATCAATAATCAAAACAAAACAAAACAAAACAAACCCAAAAGAATCAATAATCAAGTCCCTCGGTGTGGTAGACAGAATAATGACTTCCAAAGAAGTCCACAATCTGATTCCCACATGCAGGGACTACGTAACCTTGTATGGCAAAAGGGACCTTGCAAATCTGATTAAATTTGAGATAGAAGGACTATCCTGGATCATCTGTTGGGTTCTCTGTAATGATAAGAGTCCTCCTAAAAAGGTACGAGGAGCCGTGAGGATGGAAGCAGAGGTCGGAGTGACGCGCTTGATTGTGAAGGAGAAGGCGGTGAGCTAGAAAGTGCAGTCAGCGTCCACCACTAGAAGCGAGGACATGGATTGTCCCCTGCAGCCTCGAGTAGGAGCACACAGCTTGAATTTAGCCTCTTGCGACTCATTTGGACTTCTGACTTGCAGCACTGTGAGATAACAAATTAGTGTTGTGGGTTTTTTTAAAAAGATTTTATTGGGGCCCCTGGGTAGTGCAGTCGTTAAGCGTCTGCCTTCGGCTCAGGGCCTGATTCCAGCGTTCGGGGATCGGGTTCCACATCGGGCTCCTCCGCTGGGAGCCTGCTTCTTCCTCTCCCACTCCCCTGCTGTGTTCCCTCTGTCGCTGGCTATCTCTCTGTCAAATAAATAAATAAAATCTTTAAAAATAAATAAATAAAAATAAAAAAGATTTTATTTATTTATTTGACAGAGAGAGAGACAGCGAGAGAGGGAACACAAGCAGGTGGAGTGCTAGAGGGAAAAGCAGGCTCCCCGATGAGCAGGGATCCCGGCATGGGGCTCGATCCCCAGGACCCTGGGACCATGACCTAAGCCCAAGGCAGACGCTTAACAACTGAGCCCCCCAGGCGCCCCCCCAAAGTTATGTAGTTTGAGGTCAGTAAGCTTGTGGTAATTTGTTACAGCACCAGTAGGAAAGTAATAGACGTAACAATTATACTGATGATGCCCTGGGACTGTAAACAGTACGCTCTCTATCTCCTTCAAGGCATCGGAACATCCCTAGCAGATATCACTGTCCTAAGGGCTGAATATCTATCTCACTCCCACATAAACACAGATCGTTTTCCTCTGCCTTTGATTACCCCATCATTTGATCTTCAAGATGGAGAATTAAATGAATCTTATTATGATGACAGATAAGTGTGACACAGTTCTATCTTCTTGCCCCGTGTGGTTATAAGATGATCACAAAAGCCCCAGCCTTATAGACATGTTTCATTTCAGTTGGAAGTTAACATTAGATGTACTCCCATTCTTATACACATTATAGCAATCCCTTATGTGATTTAGTCTCAGAAACAGTTTGGCAAATGACATGCAGGTGAATTCAAATTTGAGAAAATATTGGCAACCAGCTAATAACTTTTTGCACAGTCAGTTGTGAAAGTGACTTACAGTGACAAAATATATTATACACACTAAAATATGTAAGCTCTCTGGACATATCATGAATTATAAGGCGATGGGTATTTTATTTTTGATGCAGCTAAATGCATCTGCAGTTTGATGGCCCTCATAAGTAATAATCTGAATTGCCTATCAGAGGAAAGAAAGCTAGAGTTATTTACAAAGGAAAAACTAACCCAATAACCCAAGGTGTCACTATTTTATGTGGAAATAAAGTGAATCTGGCAGCAAGAATAGTGAAATGAGATAAGCCATACACTTGAAATCTTATATCTCACGTAAAAAAAAAGCCTCATAAAAACTATTTATAGACATCTATAGGTTTACTGAAATAGAATTCGTATAAATTGCATAGATGATCAGCCACAGAGCTGACTCTAAAAATCCTTGCAACGACTCCAGTCACCAGAGTTTCAATGCCTATGACTTCCAGCTATCGCGCCTCGGGCTGACAACCTCTCAGTTCCCCCCTCTCCTCAATGCCTCCAAAACAGAGCCGGTTTATTCCACCGCATGCAGTTTATGTCTATTGCTTAATTGAATCGCCCACCTCGGAAAACGTTCTCCATATAAACCTTAATTTCGTTCAGGAGAGACCAACATTTTTGTTAATATGCAGATTGAACAAAATTTGGTTTTCCTTACATTTAACCTATGACCCCTATTTATTTGTAACTTCCTAACAACAGACTTTTTTCAAGTCATTTCATTTTCCAATTTGTACTATGTTCACAACTACTCTTCATTTTCCCATAATTCCCAATTTTTGCTGTATTTTGTAATTATTGCTTAAGGGGAAAATATAAATATTATAGAAAGAACAGACCCTTGGGAAACAATTGCCGGTATAACTTTGTTGTGCATGCCAAGTAAAGTTATTTACCATCTTGAACTTCATTATCTTCCTTTGTAAAACCTGATATTAATAATTTCTGTGAGGAGGAAAAACAATTCAGAATATTTAGGTAAAAAGGTAAAGTGAAAGTGTCAAATACCCAAGTCGGCTCTTTTGGCATATGATGTGTTTTCTCTTCTTTCAGTGTTGAAGCATGTTGGTAATCTCAAACAGGGCAAGCTGTGGCCAAGAGTGAGGAACACCATATTTACCTTTGTCAGTGTCTTATCCAGTAACAACAGCAGCAGCGGCAGCTACAACCATCCATTCCAACCAATCGTTTTAGCGCTACAGTTCTCAAAGTGTGGTTCAGGAACACCTGGAAGTCCTTTGCAGGTGGCCCGTGAAGTCAAAAACATTTTCAAAATAACACTAGGGCCATATTAGTCTTTTGCACTCTCATTCTCTTCCTGCTGTTCAGTAGACTTTTCCAGAAGCGGCATGATGCAACAGAGTAAAGGAAGGAGCAAATGTGAAAATCTAGCTGTCTTCTATCAAGCCAATAGTCAAGAGGTTTGCAAAAACATAAAATAATGCCACTCTTCTCATTCTATCTTTGAAAATACAGTTATTGAACATAAAATGTTATTTATGTTAAAATGTAATGGGCATATTATTAATTTTAAGTAAATTATTTAATATATTTAAATGTCTTAGCTTTAATTTCTAATGCAGTAATCAAGATAATCTGCAAATACTAAACCTTTGGAGAGTCCACAATAATTTTTGGTCATGTCAAGAGGTCCCTAGAAGACAATTTGGAACTACTCCTTTAGTTTCTTCTCTTGGTGGATCACTCATTGTCACCCCATTCCATTTGTGCCATTTTATTCCTCCACTGCTTTTTACTCTAACTGATACTGCTGTGATTACCTGTGAGTATTAATTCATCTTACAGTAATCCCCCTTATCCATGGTTTCAGTTACATGTGGCCAATGGCAGTCCCAGAAGGAAATGATCCTTGTTCTGCCATGTGGTCAGAAAGTCAGTAGTAGCCTCATGCTCTGTCACAATGCCTGCCTCATTCCGCTCCCCTCATCTCACCACGGAGGCCTTTTATCACCTCACATCATCACAAGAAGCAGGGTGAGTACAGTACAATAAGACATTTTGAGAGGCATAGATCATATTCACATAACTTTTAAGGCAGCATATTGTTACAATTGTTCTATTTTATCATTAGTTATTATTGCTAATCTCTTACTATGCCCAATGTATAAATGAAACTTTTATCATAGTTATGTATGTGCAGGGAAAAGCACAATGTGTGAATAGCATTTGGTATTATCTGTGGTTTCAGGCATCCACTGGGGGTCTTGAGATGTATCCCTTGCAGATAAGGAGGGACTACTGTGCTACCCTTTGGGCTTGAATATGTTTACCTATGACATACACATGCAAAGTCCTGCCTTACTAGAAGAGTTCAAATACTCTGATCTATATTTGCTAATCCCATGAAGGAAGACTGTTTAGAACAGGGGAGATAAGGTCTTCTCAGTTTTACTGGATATAGAGGCACTCTTCCTTAATACTCAGTCTGAAACCTGTACCATTCATCTCCCTACATGTGTTTGGATCCTTTCTCCTTTTTCCAACAAGGCAGAAACTCTGGACACAGAGGTCTGCTTCTCTGCACAGATGTTGCACCACACTTCTTTCTGACATTCGGAGCATGGATTCCAACCTAGCATCTTTCTTTAGAATCCTGGCATATAGTAACTTCTTCCTATCAAACTAACTTATCCCTAGGGAAAGGCTAATTGTCT
The DNA here is from genome assembly GCF_017311325.1 of Ursus maritimus. Classification (NCBI taxonomy): domain Eukaryota; kingdom Metazoa; phylum Chordata; class Mammalia; order Carnivora; family Ursidae; genus Ursus; species Ursus maritimus. The sequence continues at coordinate 62,391,573 of NW_024424452.1, forward strand.
TATGCCAATGGACTGATAGTCTCCAAAAGAGCATTGATTGTAAAGATCACTGTGCCTGACCCTGTTAACTAGGCCAGAAGTGAAAATTTTGGGTTATCACATTTTAGAATATCTAAATTTTAAAAATATCATACTGTTAACAAAGGATTTGGTTTTGTTGTTATTGTTGTTGTTGTTAAGGGTTTGGTTTTTGTTATTGTTTTTCATTTGTTTCTTTGGGATAGTAGTATTTCCAGTGCATGCAAATTCCCGTATTCTATAGCTACACTATCCGATATGGCTAGTGACCACTTGAATTGAGATGTGTTGTAAGTGTAAAATACACTTTGGGTATGGAAGACTTAGTACAAGAGGAGGTAGTCTATCCCTCTTTTTTTTTTTTCAAAGATTTTTTGTTTATTCATTTAAGAGAGAGAGAGTGTGTGTGAGCAAGAACACACGCAGGGGGAGACACAGGGGGAGACGTGGGGCAGATGCAGGGGACAAAACAGACTCCCCCCTGAATGGGGAGCCTGATGTGGGGCTCAGTCCCAGAACCTTGGGATCATGACCTGTGCCAAAGGCAGATGTTTAACCAACTGAGACACCCAGGTACCCAAATCTCTTTACTTTCAATTACTATGTTCTGTTCTTCCTACTTTCACAGTTCTGTCCCAACAATCTATTTTCCACCTAGCAACCAGAATGGAAACCATAAATCATCCCTCAAAGACTGTCAAGGTCGTGAAAAACAAAAAACTAACAGACCAAAGGAAACTAAAGACACATGACCACTAAACCAGGGGAGACTAAAGAACATGACAACTAAATGCAAGGAAAATTTGGCAAAATCCAATTAAATCTGAAGTTTAGTTAATAATAAGGTACAAATGCTACTTCCTTAGTTTGACAATGTACCGTGGGAATATAGGATGTTAACAATGAGGAAGCTGGGTGAGACGTACACAGAGACTTTCTACACTATCTTTGCAACTTTCCTGTGAATCTAAGATTATTAAAAAATAAAAAGGAAAAGTTATAAAAAATTAAATCAGACCACGTTATCCCTTTCCTCTGGTCCTTTCCATGTCTTCCTACTTTTCGCACAGAGAAACTAAGGTCCTCTCATAGCTCACAAAGCCCCATCCACCTGTTTGTTCCCAGCTCTAACATCCCCCCTGCCTTTCTTACCATCTAGCCACTTGGACCTTCATTCTTCTCCTGGAATATGTCAAGGTGATTCCCACCTGAGGATCTTTGTATTTATTGTTCCTTCTTTTTAGAACCTTAAAGATATTCCATGGCTAGCTACTTTCATCATTAATATCTCAGTTTAATTATCTCTTCAGAAAATTTGGTCATAATCTCGTATCTTAAGTCACCATTCTCCCCTTGAGGTACTCAGTGTCGCATTACCTTGTGGTACACATTACCTTTATGTATGTATGTATATATGTATGTATTATTTTACAGAACTTATTTTTAAAATTAAAACTTTTCTGCTTATTATTATATTTTTTCTGTTTCTCACAACTCACTTATAAGGAGAATTTTGTCTATTTTATTCATTGTTATAAATCCAGCACTGAGAAAAATACTGGTATATAGTAGGAATGTTCTGGTTATTGCTGTATAACATTCCAAAAGTTAGTGGCATAAAATAATTCCATGATTTTTGTGGTTTAGCAATTCAAATAGGGCATAGCAGGGATGGTCTGTTCTATTCCCTAATGTTTGGAGGTTCAGTTAGAATGGAGCACACAGCTAGGCTGGAAAACTCAGTATGTCTCCTTCTATCACACAATAGTCCAGAAACTTCAGTTGAAGGCCTCATGTGGTTCTCCATGTGGTTCTCTCCACGACTCCCTCACAGCATGGCATCTGAGTTTTAAGAGAAGGCAACTAGAGACTGTCAGTACAGCAAAGAACTATACCCAGAACTTTCTTCTACCTTATTATATTGGTCAAAACAGTGATAGGTCAAAGTCAAGGGAATAGAAAGGAAAAACATAAAAAAGACTTCACCTCTTGATGGAGCAGTGGCAAGGTCACAATGTTGAGGACCATGTGGATAAGAGAAATCTCTGACCACAATGAATCACATGCAAAAATATATTCACACCAAACCTAATTCCCAAAGCATTCAATTAAGAATCAGATCAAAATCTGCCATATGATCCCTGAAGCTTTAGCCAGGACAACTCCAACAGCTGGGGGTGAAGTATGAAAAATGGCTGCTTCATCTCCAGTAACATGGTGGGCTGTCACTAACCAGCTGCTACTGGCTGTCAGGTGGGAGGTCAGCTGGGGCTGCCAGCTGGGAGCTGGGATTTTGGTCCATTTGGGCCTCCCTAGGGCTCCTTAAAGGTTGGCTTCTTAAAGGAATAAAGGAATAATGGTTTCCATAAGTCTTGTGTTTGTATTTAATCAGTCAAAAAAGTCATAGGGCCACCCAAGTCAAAGGGTAGAGAAATCATGTACAATAGTATGATGTTTCAAGCTATGACCTTTCCTGGCAGACTGCCTGAATGTGCTCTCTGGTTCCACTGAATAGCATTCTGTGACTTTGAACAATGTGCTTAAGTCACTAAGACTCGGTCCCCTTGTTTGTAAAACGAGGTAATAATAAGAAGCTTACTGTGTCATTTAAGTGAGTTAATTCAAATAAAATATTAAAAGCAGTCTCCAACAAAGAGTAATCAATCAATTTTTATTATCTCTGCATTTTCCTTCACTCCAATTTTTTGGGTTCCTATTCTTATGTTTTCATCCTTCCAAGGATTATAGATTTTTCTGAGAGCTAGCTTATGGCCTTTCCCCACTTTTATCTCCTCTCTTGTTTGCTACTGAGCTCATATTATGTTTTTTATTTCTTAATTTATTATACATTATGAAAGATAAGAAAATGTAAGATTAGCTCTCTGGATGAATAAGAGAAAATCTGAATGCAACAAAAGAGTATTATTCTATCAGGAAACTAACGTTGTTAGAATTTTGCCACACTGTTTCCTTTTTTTCCCCTTGATATAAGACGTGCCAAACATCAGTGACATGTGTAAAATAATTGTGTAAAGTAACCCCACTCCCTTAGGAATGTCACAAATTATCTAGAATGTCATCCATAATATTATTTTAACAGTCCAAGAGGTATAGCATATGACAACGCAAACAAGTTCACTCTTTAAAACAACAAAAAAAGAAGCCCCATTGACTGAACCAAATTTATTGTATTCCTAACAATGGTGATATCATTATAAATTCCTACCTAAATATAATCAATTTTACTAGAAAAAATTTGCATGTGGCTCTTTTACAAATTCAAAAGCTAGAATAATACAAATGGCATTTTTCTACATAGAAGTTAAGATATTAAGAATTTTTTAACTGCATTTATTTGTAATCCAAATGGCTATATAAATAGGGATTTTGCAAAATGTACACACTGTTTCCATCAAAAAATATTAATTGGAAGTAACAGAAACTAAGTATGACTCATTTAAGCAGGAAATGCTTAAATGGATATTTAATAATTAATAGATTTCAGTAGCTCACAGAATCTCCAGAAATACTGCACACGAGGAAGACCACACCACAAAGTCATGAAGACTGAATTCTGTTATGCCAGGACTGGACCATCATTGCTCACTTGCTCTTCACAAGACACCATTAATCATTTTCTCTGCTTCACCTGAAGACCTGGTCATGCTGGAGCTGCTGGCCTCACCCAACAGAATGGAATTTCCCATAACCCCTGCTGCTTTCTGTCCCTAGATCCAGGTTCAGTATCATGGACCGGTATACCAGATTGGCCTATGGGATATACTCCAGCTCAAGGGATGCTGCAAAAGCAAGTATTTGATATTTCAAAGGGCTATTCCTTCTACCCAGATATATAAGCTGTGAGATCCCGAGTATAGAGATGACATTCAAAGCACACACACACACACAAAAAAAAAAGGAAAAAAAATTTTAATGCCCATTTCAGGAACATGAGTATTCTAAAATTTACTGGAAAATAGTAGTGTAAGTTAACCAGAAATTGATTTTACAGTTTTAAAACATGTACTGATTTGCACTGACATATTGCAGCATTCATTTTAAGGTCAGAAGAAATGTTTTCATTTTTCTAATTACAAATTATGCCTTTAGAGCTGTGGTGTGGTAATAACTTGGAAATCCATTTTTGTTCCATGTGCGAGGTTTAAAATCAACATGTTTGTTGTATTATTGTAAATATATTATAATTTATCTAAATTAGCTACTATGTTAGTAAAAGTCAACTAAGAAAAATTTCTTGATACCGTATCTGCAAAATCCGTGTATGTTTCTATGTCTCTGTTTCAAACTTTGTTGTTTCAATCAGTGATCTTTCTATATAGATTGAAATCAAACTAAAATTTCTAACAGCATGCTCAAGCTGCTTGCTGATGCCCAGTCTAAAATGCATCCTGTTTTATCTCCAGTACAACTTATAAAACACACATGAAATTCAAAAAAACAAAACCTCAAAACTGAAACCAATGAGCTCTGGATCCAAGCATCATACAATAAGTTAAGTGTTGGGAAAGGATAAAATATTCTGCTCATAATGTGCATATTTTGAATTTGAATTTCTTTGAAAGAGTTTTAATGAGGAAACCTAAAGGAAAAATCTCTTTCTAGTCATCTTAATTCTTTATAAAACATCGACTATTTGGCATTAGTGAAATAGATCTTAAATTATGAGCAAAAGGTTACAAAGAAAGGGAGAAAAAAATGAGCATGAATTTTAAGAGATGGTGATGAAGGGTACACAGTTAACATTAAATTATGATGCTATTTGGCTGGGGAACAAATAAGTGTTCTCCCCTGCAAGTTCTTCAAAATGCCTGAGAGAAATTTATGCACAGAGAATGGAGCAAAGAAAGGAACACTTTGTCATAATTGGGAATTTAGCATCACATCCCCAAAGCAGAAATCTAGCGAGTTAATCAGCTCCCAACTATTTTATATGTTCTAAGCACTCTAGTCAATGCGAGGGACAACAAAATAAGCACTCAACATGGTACCTGTCCTCCTGGAGCTTAAAGTTGATTGGGAAATGTACAGATCAGACAGATCACCTCAGACAATCGTTCAAACTGCACCAAGCTGCAGACAGGGTAGGGGGAGTGTCAGATAAGGACGTGATTCATGGTAGAGAGCTGAGAAGGGGGTTTCAATTAAGTTGAGACTCGAAGGGTAGGTAAAGGTTAGCCAGATGGAGAGAGGAATATAGAGGAACCATATGTTCCAAGGCCAGGAGGTGAGAAAAAAGCACGAGAAATTTGAATTTACATAAATCCAGCTTAAAGAGTGAGGGGAGAGTGGCATAAGGAAAGTCTTCAGAGGTGGGCAAGGGTGAAATCATTCTGACCTTGCAAAGCCCTTTGTGGTTTTTGGCTTTGTCTAATGGTGACAGGGATCTATTGCCTTAGGGAATAGTATGATAAAATTTGCATTTTATAGATAGCTTCCTTGCTCTAATGAGGAGAATAGGTTGGTTGGAAAAAATGCATGGAAGAGAGGAGAATAGATGGGCACCCACTTCAGTGGTCTGGGTAGATGGCTGACCCTAAAATGCCCTACCTACACTAATGGGCCTAGAAGCAAAGAAAACCAATGGTCAGCCTTTCCTGTCACCATTAAGCCTAAACCCAAAGCAAGTTCACGTGGAAGCCAGTAGTTGCAAATCATGAGAATGTCTTTGCCCGTGTTGTTTAAATTGTCCTCTGCTTTGTATTCCATGAAATATGTTTAGCCACATTCAAGGACCAGTTTGAATTGGCATGAAATAAAATGCAAGTAGCCTGTTACTGCCTGAAACATCAAAAATCGAACATCTGACTATGATTTAGTATCATAGTGTACCCTGCAATGGAATCTTCCCCCTAAAATTACACAACTTTGGGGTTTTTCGTGAAAATAATTAGCATATTTTATAAAGCTTTTCTATTTTCAACAACTATTTTATATCTTTTCACTAAGGAGGACATTACCCAGTCATATTAAATAAACCCCAAATTTTGGAGGAAGTGTGTGTGTGTGTGTGTGTGTGTGTGTGTGTGTGTGTGTGTGTTGTGGGTGAGAGGGTGGGCAGGGCTTATGATAGAGTATTTTCCCACCTTAGAGCCTAACCGTCAAATTAAAAAAAAAAATGACATAGAGGTCGTGAATGCATTGACTGAATTGCATGTTGTTTTTAAACATGTAAGTCTGAGCGTGATATCCTCCTCTATCCTCCTGCATAGTGAATAACTATGAGATTAATGAGTTCCCTGCCTCAGTCAAGCTATGTGTTGAACTACTCGAGCCTTGCCAATAAAATACCAGGACTGAAGGAGTTCCGAAATGCCCCTCCACTCAGATGGCAGCTTCTGAAACCTTAAAATCTCTGGTAAGAACGTTGGGATCAAAAGCTTGGCATCCCGAGTGAGGCACCCAGCGCTGCTCGTAGCTCTGCCATGAGAGCCCCTGGGCCCAACTTCCTGGTTTATCCTTTAAACAACAACCCTTGCTTGGTTTATTTAAGTGGTATCCGGACGCTATTTCCATCAGTATGAACAAACTGCTGACATGATGATGGTGCACTTCCCCGGCAGACGCCTGACTACTTGGGTCCTGAAAGAATCATAGCCCACTTGTCCATGCACTCTTGGGGTCTGTACACCGTGAAGACATAAAAAGTGTCTTTTTGCACTGCGGGGGGGGGGAGCCGCAGCAGACACTGACTGAGATTCAAAAAGACTCAAGTCCAGGGGGAAGAGTTAAGATGGCGGAGGAGTAGGGGACCCCTTTTTCAGCTCGTCCCCTGAGTCGAGCTGGATAGGTACCAGACCATCCTGAACATCCACGGAATCAGCCTGAGACGCAGGAAGATTCATCTGAATCTCTACAAATGAACATCTCCAGCGATGAGTACTGAGGTACGATGCGGGGAGCCATGAAACCGCACACAGATATCAGAAGATAGATGGAAGGGGGAGGGAGCCGCTGCATTCGGGCGCCGGGAAGTGGTAGCCACCTGCACGGGGAGCAGGCGGACTCCCAGACCGGCACCGCGAGAGACAGCAGACTGAGACAGTGAGCCAGGAGCGCGCCACCAGTCTGAGGGCCGGAGCTTCAGAGCTTGCGTGAACGACACTGAGATGGAGCTCCAGAGCTCCGGAGTGCGTGGGGGGGAGGGAGGCACATCCCGGGACACTGCAGGGTTGAGCAGCACCAACAGAAACAGAGTTAAAGTGGCCAGAACATCAGTGGAGAGCGGTATGCGATCCCTCTGTTCTGAGACAGAGGCTGAGATTCGGCCACTGCTGCTCTGACTCTCAGAAGAGGCACAGCAAACCGCCAGGGAAAACCACCAGAGAACAAAAGCCTGGAAATACCGGCTCACAGTGTGCCCATCCCCATCCCCCCTTGCAGGGGACATGGAGACTCTACCCAAACAGGGTTGCCTGAGTGTCGGCGCGGCAGGCCCCTCCCCCAGAAGGCAGGTTGAAAAATCAAGAAGCCCACATCCCTAAGGTCCCTATAAAACAAGTGCGCACTGCCTGGGTCCTTGCCAATAATTTGGGCTCTGGACAACCCCACAACCTCTCCTCATCAGACTGACGAGAAAGAAAAATGCCCCCCAGCAAAGAAAAGACAATTAGTCTGTGGCCTCTGCCACAGAACTAATGGATATGGATATAACCAAATTATCAGAAATGGAGTTCAGAGTAACAATGGTCAAGATGATGTGTAGACTTGAAAAAAGTATTAACGAAAATGTTAATGAGAATATAGAATCTCTAAGGGCAGAAATGAGAGTGAATCTGGCAGAAATTAAAAATTCTATGAATCAAATGCAGTCAAAACTAGATGCTCTGAGGCCGGGGTGAATGAGGCAGAAGAACATATCGGCGAATTGGAGGGTGGGTTAGTAGAAGTAGTGCAGTTCGCAAATATTAGATCCAAGGATACAGTATTGATTGTGACCAGGGCAAAGAAATTTCTCACGAACCAAGGCAAAGATACCAGAATTACGTCAGACCGGTCTACACAGACCTGGAACGAGGGAAACGGTTGGGGGGGGGGCATTTTTAAAGCTCTTTCAGAGAAAAACATGCAGCCAAGGATCCAGCAAGGCTGTCATTCAGAATTGATGGAGAAATAAAGACCTTCCAGAATCGCCAGTCATTGACCAATTTCGTAACCA